>NW_027596479.1:0-277374 GCF_964194155.1 Cetorhinus maximus
GATTGCAGGAGCAGTTTGGACAGTGCTGGATTACAGGAGCAGTTTGGACAGTGCTGAATTGCAGGAGCAGTTTGGACAGTGATAAAAACAAAAATCTGCGGATGCTGTTTTTTTTTTTCTTTTTGGCGACAGTTCTCAGCCTCCGCAATTTGGACAGTGCTGGATTGCGGGATCAATTTGGACAGTGCTGGATTGCAGGATCAATTTGGACAGTGTTGGATTGCAGGATCAGTTTGGACAGTGCTGTATTGTGGAGCAGTTTGGACAGTGCTGGATTCTGGTGCAGTTTGGACAGTGGTGGACTGCAGGAGCAGTTTGGACAGTGCTGGATTGCAGGAGCAGTTTGGACAGTGTTGGGGTCTGGATCAGTTTGGACAGTGCTGGATTGCAGGACAAGTATGGACAGTGGTGGATTGCCGGAACAGTTTGGACAGTGCTGGATTTCAGGAGCAGTTTGTACAGTACAGGATTGCAGGAGCAGTTTGGACAGTGATAAAAACAAAAATCTGCGGATGCTGTTTTTTTTTTCTTTTTGGCGACAGTTCTCAGCATCCGCAATTTGGACAGTGCTGGATTGCAGGATCAATTTGGACAGTGCTGGATTGCAGGATCAGTTTGGACAGTGCTGTATTCTGGAGCAGTTTGGACAGTGCTGGATTCTGGAGCAGTTTGGACTGTGGTGGATTGCAGGAGCAGTTTGGACAGTGCCGGATTGCAGGATCAGTTTGGACAGTGTTGGGATCTGGATTAGTTTGGACAGTGCTGGATTGCAGGAGAAGTATGGACAGTGCTGGACTGCTGGAACAGTTTGGACAGTGCTGGATTTCAGGAGCGGTTTGGACAGTTTTGGGTTCAGGAGCAATTTGGACAATGCTGGGTTCTGGAGCAGTTTGGTCAGTGCTGGATTACAGGAGCAGTTTGGACAGTGCTGGGTTCTGGAGCAGTTTTGACAGTGCTGGGTTCTGAGCAGTTTGAACAGTGCTGGGTTCTGGAGCAGTTTGTACATTGTTGGGTTCTGAGCAGTTTGGACAGTGCTGGGTTCTGGAGCAGTTTGTACACTGCTGTATTGCAGGAGCAGTTTGAACAGTGCTGTATTGCAGGAGCAGTTTGAGCAGTGCTGTATTGTAGGAACAGCTTGGACAGTGTTGCAGTCCAGGAGCAATTGGGACAGTGCTGGATTTCCGGAGCAGTTTGGACAGTGCTGGACTGCAGGGGCTGTTTGGACATTGCTGTATTACCGGAGCAATTTGGTCAGTGATGCGTTCTGGAGAAGTTTGGAAAGTGCAAGATTGCCGGAGAGGTTTGGACAGTGCAGGATTACAGGAGCAGTTTAGACAGTGCTGGATTGCAGGAGCAGTTTTGACAGTGCTGGGTTTTGGAGCAGTTTAGACAGTGCTGGGTTCTGAGCAGTTTGGACTGTGCTGAGTTCTGTAGCAGTTTGTACAGTGCTGGGTTTTGGAGCAGTTTGGACAGTGCTGGATTGCAGGAGCTGTTTGGACCGTGCTGGACTGCAGGAGCAGTTTGGACAGTGCTCGATTACAGGAGCAGTTTGCACAGTGCTGGATTGCAGAAGCAGTTTTAACAGTGCTGGGCTCTGGAGAAGTTTGTACAGTGCTGTGTTCTGGAGCAGTTTAGGCAGTGCTGGATTGCAGGAGCAATTTGGACAGTGCCGGATTACAGGAGCAGTTTGGACAGTGCTGGGTTCTGAGCAGTCTGGACAGTGCTGGGTTCTGGAGCAGTTTGTACAGCGTTGGGTTCTGAGCAGTTTGGACAGTGCTGCGTTCTGAGCAGTTTGTACAGTGCTGTATTGCAGGAGCAGTTTGAATAGTGCTCTACTGCAGGAGCAGTTTGGACAGTGCTGGATTACAGGAGCAATTTGGACAGTGCTGGATTGCCTGAGCAGTTTGGATAGTGCTGGATTGCCTGAACGGTTTGGACAGTGCTGGATTACAGGAGCAATTTGGACAGTGCTGGATTACAGGAGCAATTTGCACAGTGCTGGATTACAGGAGCAATTTGGAAAGTGCAGGATTGCCGGAGCAGTTAGGACAGTGCTGGATTACAGGAGCAGTTTTGACAGTGCTGGATTGCAGGAGAAGTTTTGATAGTGCTGGATTGCAGGAGCAGTTTGGACAGTGCTCGATTACAGGAGCAGTTTGCACAGTGCTGGATTACAGGAGCAGTTTGGACAGTGCTGGATTACAGGAGCAGTTTGCACAGTGCTGGATTACAGGAGCAGTTTGGACAGTCCTGCGTTCCGGAGCAGTTTTGACAGGGCAGGATTGTAGGAGCCGTTTGGACAGTGCTGTATTACAGGATCAGTTTGGACAGTGGTGGATTGCAAGTGCAGTTTTGACAGTGCTGGGTTACAGGAGCAGTTTTGACAATGCTGGGTTACAGGAGCAGTTTGGACAGTGCTGTGTTCTGGAGCAGTTTAGACAGTGCTGTGTTCTGGAACAGTTTAGGCAGTGCTGAGTTGCTGCAGCAGTTTGAACAGTGCTGGATTACAGGAGCAGTTTGGACAGTGCTGTGTTCTGGAGCAGTTTGGACATTGCTGGGTTCTGAGCAGTTTTAACAGTGCTGAGTTGTGGACCAGTTTGTACAGCGTT
The DNA here is from genome assembly GCF_964194155.1 of Cetorhinus maximus. NCBI lineage: Eukaryota > Metazoa > Chordata > Chondrichthyes > Lamniformes > Cetorhinidae > Cetorhinus > Cetorhinus maximus. The sequence continues at coordinate 2,610 of NW_027596479.1, forward strand.
GGGTTCTGAGCAGTTTGGACAGTGCTGGGGTCTGAGCAGTTTGTACAGTGCTGTATTGCAGGAGCTGTTTGGACAGTGCTGGATTGCAGGAGCAGTTTGGACAGTGCTGAGATCTGTAGCAGTTTGTACATTGCTTTGTTCTGGAGCAGTTTGCACAGTGCTGGATTACAGGAGCAATTTAGAAAGTGCAGGAGTGCTGGAGCAGTTTGGACAGTGCTGGATTGCCTGTGCAGTTTGGACAGTGCTGGATTGCCTGTGCAGTTTGGACAGTGCTGGATTGCAGGAGCAGTTTGGACAGTGTTGGGTTGCAGGAGTAGTTTTGATAGTGCTGGATTGCAGGCGCAGTTTGGACGGTGCTGGGTTCTGGAGCAGTTTGGACAGTGCTGGAATGCAGGACCTGTTTGGACAGTGCTGGATTGCAGGAGCTGTTTGGACTTTGCTGGACAGCAGGAGCAGTTTGGACAGTGCACGATTTCAGGAGCAGTTTGGACAGTGCTGTGTTCTGGAGAAGTTTGGACAGTGCTGTGTTCTGGAGCAGTTTGGACAGTGCTGGGTTCTGAGCAGTTTTAACAGTGCTGGGTTCTGGAGCAGTTTGTACACCGTTGTGTTCTGCAGCAGTGTGGACAGTGCTGGGTTCTGAGCAGTTTTAACAGTGCTGGGTTCTTTAGCAGTTTGTACATTGCTGGGTTCTGGAGCAGTTTGGACAGTACTGGATTGCAGGAGCTGTTTGGACAGTGCTCGAATTCAGGAGCAGTTTGCACAGAGCTGGATTACAGGAGCAGTTTCGGCAGTCCTGCGTTCTGCAGCAGTTTGGACAGTGCTCGATGTCAGGAGCAGTTTGGACAATGCTGGGATACAGGAGGTGTTTGGACAATCATGGTTCCAGGAGCAGTTTGGACAGTGCTGGATGCAGTAGCAGTTTTGGCAGTGCTGGATTGCAGGAGAAGTTTGGATAGTGCTGGACTGCAGGAGCAGTTTGGACAGTGCTGGTTTCTGAGCAGTTTGGACAGTGCTGGGTTGTGGAGCAGTTTGGACAGTGCTGGGCAGCAGGAGCAGTTTGTACAGTGCAAGATTACAGGAGCAGTTTGCACAGTGCTGGATTACAGGAGCTGTTTGGTCAGTGCAGGACTGCAGGAGCAGTTTGGACAGTGCTCGCTTACAGGAGCAGTTTGCACAGTGCTGGATTACACGAGCAGTTTGGACAGTCCTGCGTCCTGGAGCAGTTTGGACAGTGCAGGATTGTAGGAGCAGTTTGGACAGTGCTGGATTCTGGTACAGTTTGGACAGTGCTGGATTGCTGGAGCAGTTTGGACAGTGCTGGATTGCCTGTGCAGTTTGGACAGTGCTGGATTGCAGGAGCAGTTTGGACAGTGCTGGATTACAGGAGCAGTTTGGACAGTGCTGAATTGCAGGAGCAGTTTGGACAGTGATAAAAACAAAAATCTGCGGATGCTGTTTTTTTTTTTCTTTTTGGCGACAGTTCTCAGCCTCCGCAATTTGGACAGTGCTGGATTGCGGGATCAATTTGGACAGTGCTGGATTGCAGGATCAATTTGGACAGTGTTGGATTGCAGGATCAGTTTGGACAGTGCTGTATTGTGGAGCAGTTTGGACAGTGCTGGATTCTGGTGCAGTTTGGACAGTGGTGGACTGCAGGAGCAGTTTGGACAGTGCTGGATTGCAGGAGCAGTTTGGACAGTGTTGGGGTCTGGATCAGTTTGGACAGTGCTGGATTGCAGGACAAGTATGGACAGTGGTGGATTGCCGGAACAGTTTGGACAGTGCTGGATTTCAGGAGCAGTTTGTACAGTACAGGATTGCAGGAGCAGTTTGGACAGTGATAAAAACAAAAATCTGCGGATGCTGTTTTTTTTTTCTTTTTGGCGACAGTTCTCAGCATCCGCAATTTGGACAGTGCTGGATTGCAGGATCAATTTGGACAGTGCTGGATTGCAGGATCAGTTTGGACAGTGCTGTATTCTGGAGCAGTTTGGACAGTGCTGGATTCTGGAGCAGTTTGGACTGTGGTGGATTGCAGGAGCAGTTTGGACAGTGCCGGATTGCAGGATCAGTTTGGACAGTGTTGGGATCTGGATTAGTTTGGACAGTGCTGGATTGCAGGAGAAGTATGGACAGTGCTGGACTGCTGGAACAGTTTGGACAGTGCTGGATTTCAGGAGCGGTTTGGACAGTTTTGGGTTCAGGAGCAATTTGGACAATGCTGGGTTCTGGAGCAGTTTGGTCAGTGCTGGATTACAGGAGCAGTTTGGACAGTGCTGGGTTCTGGAGCAGTTTTGACAGTGCTGGGTTCTGAGCAGTTTGAACAGTGCTGGGTTCTGGAGCAGTTTGTACATTGTTGGGTTCTGAGCAGTTTGGACAGTGCTGGGTTCTGGAGCAGTTTGTACACTGCTGTATTGCAGGAGCAGTTTGAACAGTGCTGTATTGCAGGAGCAGTTTGAGCAGTGCTGTATTGTAGGAACAGCTTGGACAGTGTTGCAGTCCAGGAGCAATTGGGACAGTGCTGGATTTCCGGAGCAGTTTGGACAGTGCTGGACTGCAGGGGCTGTTTGGACATTGCTGTATTACCGGAGCAATTTGGTCAGTGATGCGTTCTGGAGAAGTTTGGAAAGTGCAAGATTGCCGGAGAGGTTTGGACAGTGCAGGATTACAGGAGCAGTTTAGACAGTGCTGGATTGCAGGAGCAGTTTTGACAGTGCTGGGTTTTGGAGCAGTTTAGACAGTGCTGGGTTCTGAGCAGTTTGGACTGTGCTGAGTTCTGTAGCAGTTTGTACAGTGCTGGGTTTTGGAGCAGTTTGGACAGTGCTGGATTGCAGGAGCTGTTTGGACCGTGCTGGACTGCAGGAGCAGTTTGGACAGTGCTCGATTACAGGAGCAGTTTGCACAGTGCTGGATTGCAGAAGCAGTTTTAACAGTGCTGGGCTCTGGAGAAGTTTGTACAGTGCTGTGTTCTGGAGCAGTTTAGGCAGTGCTGGATTGCAGGAGCAATTTGGACAGTGCCGGATTACAGGAGCAGTTTGGACAGTGCTGGGTTCTGAGCAGTCTGGACAGTGCTGGGTTCTGGAGCAGTTTGTACAGCGTTGGGTTCTGAGCAGTTTGGACAGTGCTGCGTTCTGAGCAGTTTGTACAGTGCTGTATTGCAGGAGCAGTTTGAATAGTGCTCTACTGCAGGAGCAGTTTGGACAGTGCTGGATTACAGGAGCAATTTGGACAGTGCTGGATTGCCTGAGCAGTTTGGATAGTGCTGGATTGCCTGAACGGTTTGGACAGTGCTGGATTACAGGAGCAATTTGGACAGTGCTGGATTACAGGAGCAATTTGCACAGTGCTGGATTACAGGAGCAATTTGGAAAGTGCAGGATTGCCGGAGCAGTTAGGACAGTGCTGGATTACAGGAGCAGTTTTGACAGTGCTGGATTGCAGGAGAAGTTTTGATAGTGCTGGATTGCAGGAGCAGTTTGGACAGTGCTCGATTACAGGAGCAGTTTGCACAGTGCTGGATTACAGGAGCAGTTTGGACAGTGCTGGATTACAGGAGCAGTTTGCACAGTGCTGGATTACAGGAGCAGTTTGGACAGTCCTGCGTTCCGGAGCAGTTTTGACAGGGCAGGATTGTAGGAGCCGTTTGGACAGTGCTGTATTACAGGATCAGTTTGGACAGTGGTGGATTGCAAGTGCAGTTTTGACAGTGCTGGGTTACAGGAGCAGTTTTGACAATGCTGGGTTACAGGAGCAGTTTGGACAGTGCTGTGTTCTGGAGCAGTTTAGACAGTGCTGTGTTCTGGAACAGTTTAGGCAGTGCTGAGTTGCTGCAGCAGTTTGAACAGTGCTGGATTACAGGAGCAGTTTGGACAGTGCTGTGTTCTGGAGCAGTTTGGACATTGCTGGGTTCTGAGCAGTTTTAACAGTGCTGAGTTGTGGACCAGTTTGTACAGCGTTGGGTTCTGAGCAGTTTGGACAGTGCTGGGGTCTGAGCAGTTTGTACAGTGCTGTATTGCAGGAGCTGTTTGGACAGTGCTGGATTGCAGGAGCAGTTTGGACAGTGCTGAGATCTGTAGCAGTTTGTACATTGCTTTGTTCTGGAGCAGTTTGCACAGTGCTGGATTACAGGAGCAATTTAGAAAGTGCAGGAGTGCTGGAGCAGTTTGGACAGTGCTGGATTGCCTGTGCAGTTTGGACAGTGCTGGATTGCCTGTGCAGTTTGGACAGTGCTGGATTGCAGGAGCAGTTTGGACAGTGTTGGGTTGCAGGAGTAGTTTTGATAGTGCTGGATTGCAGGCGCAGTTTGGACGGTGCTGGGTTCTGGAGCAGTTTGGACAGTGCTGGAATGCAGGACCTGTTTGGACAGTGCTGGATTGCAGGAGCTGTTTGGACTTTGCTGGACAGCAGGAGCAGTTTGGACAGTGCACGATTTCAGGAGCAGTTTGGACAGTGCTGTGTTCTGGAGAAGTTTGGACAGTGCTGTGTTCTGGAGCAGTTTGGACAGTGCTGGGTTCTGAGCAGTTTTAACAGTGCTGGGTTCTGGAGCAGTTTGTACACCGTTGTGTTCTGCAGCAGTGTGGACAGTGCTGGGTTCTGAGCAGTTTTAACAGTGCTGGGTTCTTTAGCAGTTTGTACATTGCTGGGTTCTGGAGCAGTTTGGACAGTACTGGATTGCAGGAGCTGTTTGGACAGTGCTCGAATTCAGGAGCAGTTTGCACAGAGCTGGATTACAGGAGCAGTTTCGGCAGTCCTGCGTTCTGCAGCAGTTTGGACAGTGCTCGATGTCAGGAGCAGTTTGGACAATGCTGGGATACAGGAGGTGTTTGGACAATCATGGTTCCAGGAGCAGTTTGGACAGTGCTGGATGCAGTAGCAGTTTTGGCAGTGCTGGATTGCAGGAGAAGTTTGGATAGTGCTGGACTGCAGGAGCAGTTTGGACAGTGCTGGTTTCTGAGCAGTTTGGACAGTGCTGGGTTGTGGAGCAGTTTGGACAGTGCTGGGCAGCAGGAGCAGTTTGTACAGTGCAAGATTACAGGAGCAGTTTGCACAGTGCTGGATTACAGGAGCTGTTTGGTCAGTGCAGGACTGCAGGAGCAGTTTGGACAGTGCTCGCTTACAGGAGCAGTTTGCACAGTGCTGGATTACACGAGCAGTTTGGACAGTCCTGCGTCCTGGAGCAGTTTGGACAGTGCAGGATTGTAGGAGCAGTTTGGACAGTGCTGGATTCTGGTACAGTTTGGACAGTGCTGGATTGCTGGAGCAGTTTGGACAGTGCTGGATTGCCTGTGCAGTTTGGACAGTGCTGGATTGCAGGAGCAGTTTGGACAGTGCTGGATTACAGGAGCAGTTTGGACAGTGCTGAATTGCAGGAGCAGTTTGGACAGTGATAAAAACAAAAATCTGCGGATGCTGTTTTTTTTTTTCTTTTTGGCGACAGTTCTCAGCCTCCGCAATTTGGACAGTGCTGGATTGCGGGATCAATTTGGACAGTGCTGGATTGCAGGATCAATTTGGACAGTGTTGGATTGCAGGATCAGTTTGGACAGTGCTGTATTGTGGAGCAGTTTGGACAGTGCTGGATTCTGGTGCAGTTTGGACAGTGGTGGACTGCAGGAGCAGTTTGGACAGTGCTGGATTGCAGGAGCAGTTTGGACAGTGTTGGGGTCTGGATCAGTTTGGACAGTGCTGGATTGCAGGACAAGTATGGACAGTGGTGGATTGCCGGAACAGTTTGGACAGTGCTGGATTTCAGGAGCAGTTTGTACAGTACAGGATTGCAGGAGCAGTTTGGACAGTGATAAAAACAAAAATCTGCGGATGCTGTTTTTTTTTTCTTTTTGGCGACAGTTCTCAGCATCCGCAATTTGGACAGTGCTGGATTGCAGGATCAATTTGGACAGTGCTGGATTGCAGGATCAGTTTGGACAGTGCTGTATTCTGGAGCAGTTTGGACAGTGCTGGATTCTGGAGCAGTTTGGACTGTGGTGGATTGCAGGAGCAGTTTGGACAGTGCCGGATTGCAGGATCAGTTTGGACAGTGTTGGGATCTGGATTAGTTTGGACAGTGCTGGATTGCAGGAGAAGTATGGACAGTGCTGGACTGCTGGAACAGTTTGGACAGTGCTGGATTTCAGGAGCGGTTTGGACAGTTTTGGGTTCAGGAGCAATTTGGACAATGCTGGGTTCTGGAGCAGTTTGGTCAGTGCTGGATTACAGGAGCAGTTTGGACAGTGCTGGGTTCTGGAGCAGTTTTGACAGTGCTGGGTTCTGAGCAGTTTGAACAGTGCTGGGTTCTGGAGCAGTTTGTACATTGTTGGGTTCTGAGCAGTTTGGACAGTGCTGGGTTCTGGAGCAGTTTGTACACTGCTGTATTGCAGGAGCAGTTTGAACAGTGCTGTATTGCAGGAGCAGTTTGAGCAGTGCTGTATTGTAGGAACAGCTTGGACAGTGTTGCAGTCCAGGAGCAATTGGGACAGTGCTGGATTTCCGGAGCAGTTTGGACAGTGCTGGACTGCAGGGGCTGTTTGGACATTGCTGTATTACCGGAGCAATTTGGTCAGTGATGCGTTCTGGAGAAGTTTGGAAAGTGCAAGATTGCCGGAGAGGTTTGGACAGTGCAGGATTACAGGAGCAGTTTAGACAGTGCTGGATTGCAGGAGCAGTTTTGACAGTGCTGGGTTTTGGAGCAGTTTAGACAGTGCTGGGTTCTGAGCAGTTTGGACTGTGCTGAGTTCTGTAGCAGTTTGTACAGTGCTGGGTTTTGGAGCAGTTTGGACAGTGCTGGATTGCAGGAGCTGTTTGGACCGTGCTGGACTGCAGGAGCAGTTTGGACAGTGCTCGATTACAGGAGCAGTTTGCACAGTGCTGGATTGCAGAAGCAGTTTTAACAGTGCTGGGCTCTGGAGAAGTTTGTACAGTGCTGTGTTCTGGAGCAGTTTAGGCAGTGCTGGATTGCAGGAGCAATTTGGACAGTGCCGGATTACAGGAGCAGTTTGGACAGTGCTGGGTTCTGAGCAGTCTGGACAGTGCTGGGTTCTGGAGCAGTTTGTACAGCGTTGGGTTCTGAGCAGTTTGGACAGTGCTGCGTTCTGAGCAGTTTGTACAGTGCTGTATTGCAGGAGCAGTTTGAATAGTGCTCTACTGCAGGAGCAGTTTGGACAGTGCTGGATTACAGGAGCAATTTGGACAGTGCTGGATTGCCTGAGCAGTTTGGATAGTGCTGGATTGCCTGAACGGTTTGGACAGTGCTGGATTACAGGAGCAATTTGGACAGTGCTGGATTACAGGAGCAATTTGCACAGTGCTGGATTACAGGAGCATTTTGGAAAGTGCAGGATTGCAGGAGCAGTTAGGACAGTGCTGGATTACAGGAGCAGTTTTGACAGTGCTGGATTGCAGGAGAAGTTTTGATAGTGCTGGATTGCAGGAGCAGTTTGGACAGTGCTCGATTACAGGAGCAGTTTGCACAGTGCTGGATTACAGGAGCAGTTTGGACAGTGCTCGATTACAGGAGCAGTTTGCACAGTGCTGGATTACAGGAGCAGTTTGGACAGTCCTGCGTTCCGGAGCAGTTTTGACAGGGCAGGATTGTAGGAGCCGTTTGGACAGTGCTGTATTACAGGATCAGTTTGGACAGTGGTGGATTGCAAGTGCAGTTTTGACAGTGCTGGGTTACAGGAGCAGTTTTGACAATGCTGGGTTACAGGAGCAGTTTGGACAGTGCTGTGTTCTGGAGCAGTTTAGACAGTGCTGTGTTCTGGAACAGTTTAGGCAGTGCTGAGTTGCTGCAGCAGTTTGAACAGTGCTGGATTACAGGAGCAGTTTGGACAGTGCTGTGTTCTGGAGCAGTTTGGACATTGCTGGGTTCTGAGCAGTTTTAACAGTGCTGAGTTGTGGACCAGTTTGTACAGCGTTGGGTTCTGAGCAGTTTGGACAGTGCTGGGGTCTGAGCAGTTTGTACAGTGCTGTATTGCAGGAGCTGTTTGGACAGTGCTGGATTGCAGGAGCAGTTTGGACAGTGCTGAGATCTGTAGCAGTTTGTACATTGCTTTGTTCTGGAGCAGTTTGCACAGTGCTGGATTACAGGAGCAATTTAGAAAGTGCAGGAGTGCTGGAGCAGTTTGGACAGTGCTGGATTGCCTGTGCAGTTTGGACAGTGCTGGATTGCCTGTGCAGTTTGGACAGTGCTGGATTGCAGGAGCAGTTTGGACAGTGTTGGGTTGCAGGAGTAGTTTTGATAGTGCTGGATTGCAGGCGCAGTTTGGACGGTGCTGGGTTCTGGAGCAGTTTGGACAGTGCTGGAATGCAGGACCTGTTTGGACAGTGCTGGATTGCAGGAGCTGTTTGGACTTTGCTGGACAGCAGGAGCAGTTTGGACAGTGCACGATTTCAGGAGCAGTTTGGACAGTGCTGTGTTCTGGAGAAGTTTGGACAGTGCTGTGTTCTGGAGCAGTTTGGACAGTGCTGGGTTCTGAGCAGTTTTAACAGTGCTGGGTTCTGGAGCAGTTTGTACACCGTTGGGTTCTGAGCAGTTTGGACAGTGCTGGGTTCTGAGCAGTTTGTAGAGTGCTGTATTGCAGGAGCTGTTTGGACAGTGCTGGGTTCTGGAGCAGTTTGTAGAGTGCTGTATTGCAGGAGATGTTTGGACAATGCTGGATTACAGGAGCAGTTTGGACAGTGCTGTGTTCTGGAGCAGTTTGGACAGTGCTGTGTTCTGGAGCAGTTTCGGCAGTGCTGAATTGCAGGAGCAGCTCGAACAGTGCTGGATTACAGAAGCAGTTTGGACAGTGCTGTGTTCTGGAGCAGTTTGGACAGTACTGGGTTCTGAGCAGTTTGAACAGTGCTGGGTTGTGGAGCAGTTTGTACAGCGTTGGGTTCTGAGCAGTTGGACAGTGCTGGGTTCTGAGCAGTTGGTACAGTGCTGTATTGCAGGAGCTGTCTGGACAGTGCTTGGCTCTGGAGCAGTTTGGACAGTGCTGTATTCTGAATCAGTTTAGGCTGTGCTGAATTGCAGGAACAGTTTGGACAGTGCTGGATTACAGGAGCAGTTTTGACAGTGCTGTGTTCTGGAGCAGTTTGGACTGTGCTGTGTTCTGGAGAAGTCTGGACAGTGCTGGTTTCTGAGCAGTTTGGACAGTGCTGGGTTCTGGAGCAGTTTGTACAGCGTTGGGTTCTGAGCAGTTTGGACAGTGCTGGGTTCTGGAGCAGTTTGTAGAGTGCTGTATTGCAGGAGCTGTTTGGACAGTGCTGTATTGCAGGAGCAGTTTGAACAGTGCTGTACTGCAGGACCAGTTTGGACAGTGCTGGATTACAGGAGCAATTTGGACAGTGCTGGATAGCCTGAGCAGTTTGGATAGTGCTGGATTGCCTGAGCGGTTTGGACAGTGCTGGATTACAGGAGCAATTTGCAGAGTGCTGGATTACAGGAGCAATTTGCACAGTGCTGGATTACAGGAGCAATTTGGAAAGAGCAGGATTGCCGGAGCAGTTTGGACAGTGCTGGATTGCAGGAGAAGTTTTGATAGTGCTGGATTGCAGGAGCATGTTTTGACAGTGCTGGGTTCTGTAGCAGATTGTACATTGTTGGGTTCTGGAGCAGTTTGGACAGTGCTGGATTACAGGAGCTGTTTGAACAGTGCTGGAAAGCAGGAGCAGTTTGGACAGTGCTCGATTACAGGAGCAGTTTGCACAGTGCTGGATTACAGGAGCAGTTTGGACAGTCCTGCGTTCTGGAGCGGTTTCGACAGGGCAGGATTGTAGGAGCCGTTTGGACAGTGCTGTATTACAGGAGCCGTTTGGACAGTGGTGGACTGCAGGAGCAGTTTTGACAGTGCTGGGTTACATGAGCAGTTTGGACAATGCTGGGTTACAGGAGCAGTTTGGACAGTGCTGTGTTCTGGAGCAGTTTGGACAGTGCTGTGTTCTGGAACAGTTTAGGCAGTGGTGAGTTGCTGCAGCAGTTTGAACAGTGCTGGATTACAGGAGCAGTTTGGACAGTGCTGTGTTCTGGAGCAGTTTGGACATTGCTGGGTTCTGAGCAGTTTTAACAGTGCTGGGTTGTGGACCAGTTTGTACAACATTGGGTTCTGAGCAGTTTGGACAGTGCTGGGTTCTGAGCAGTTTGTTCCGTGCTGTATTGCAGGAGCTGTTTGGACAGGGCTGGATTGCAGGAGCAGTTTGGACAGTGCTGGATTGCAGGAGCAGTTTTGACAGTGCTGAGTTCTGTAGCAGTTTGTACATTGCTGGGTTCTGGAGCAGTTTGCACAGTGCTGGATTACAGGAGCAATTTGGAATGTGCAGGAGTGCTGGAGCAGTTTGGACAGTGCTGGGTTGAAGGAGCAGTTTTGATAGAGCTGGATTGCAGGCGCAGTTTGAACGGTGCTGGGTTCTGGAGCAGTATGGACAGTGCTGGATTGCAGGAGCTGTTTGGACAGTGCTGGTTTGCAGGAGCTGTTTGGACATTGCTGGACAGCAGGAGCAGTTTGGACAGTGCTCGATTTCAGGAGCAGTTTGGACAGTGCTGTGTTCTGGAGCAGTTTGGACAGTGCTGTGTTCTGCAGCAGTGTGGACAGTGCTGGGTTCTGAGCAGTTTTAACAGTGCTGGGTTCTTTAGCAGTTTGTACATTGCTGGGTTCTGGAGCAGTTTGGACAGTGCTGGATTGCAGGAGCTGTTTGGACAGTGCTCGAATTCAGGAGCAGTTTGCACAGAGCTGGATTACAGGAGCAGTTTCGGCAGTCCTGCGTTCTGCAGCAGTTTGGACAGTGCTCGATGTCAGGAGCAGTTTGGACAATGCTGGGATACAGGAGGTGTTTGGACAATCATGGTTCCAGGAGCAGTTTGGACAGTGCTGGATGCAGTAGCAGTTTTGGCAGTGCTGGATTGCAGGAGAAGTTTGGATAGTGCTGGACTGCAGGAGCAGTTTGGACAGTGCTGGTTTCTGAGCAGTTTGGACAGTGCTGGGTTGTGGAGCAGTTTGGACAGTGCTGGGCAGCAGGAGCAGTTTGTACAGTGCAAGATTACAGGAGCAGTTTGCACAGTGCTGGATTACAGGAGCTGTTTGGTCAGTGCAGGACTGCAGGAGCAGTTTGGACAGTGCTCGCTTACAGGAGCAGTTTGCACAGTGCTGGATTACACGAGCAGTTTGGACAGTCCTGCGTCCTGGAGCAGTTTGGACAGTGCAGGATTGTAGGAGCAGTTTGGACAGTGCTGGATTCTGTTACAGTTTGGACAGTGCTGGATTGCTGGAGCAGTTTGGACAGTGCTGGATTGCCTGTGCAGTTTGGACAGTGCAGGATTGTAGGAGCAGTTTGGACAGTGCTGGATTCTGTTACAGTTTGGACAGTGCTGGATTGCTGGAGCAGTTTGGACAGTGCTGGATTGCCTGTGCAGTTTGGACAGTGCTGGATTGCAGGAGCAGTTTGGACAGTGCTGGATTGCAGGAGCAGTTTGGACAGTGCTGAATTGCAGGAGCAGTTTGGACAGTGATAAAAATAAAAATCTGCGGATGCTGTTTTTTTTTTTCTTTTTGGCGACAGTTCTCAGCCTCCGCAATTTGGACAGTGCTGGATTGCGGGATCAATTTGGACAGTGCTGGATTGCAGGATCAATTTGGACAGTGTTGGATTGCAGGATCAGTTTGGACAGTGCTGTATTGTGGAGCAGTTTGGACAGTGCTGGATTCTGGTGCAGTTTGGACAGTGGTGGACTGCAGGAGCAGTTTGGACAGTGCTGGATTGCAGGAGCAGTTTGGACAGTGTTGGGGTCTGGATCAGTTTGGACAGTGCTGGATTGCAGGACAAGTATGGACAGTGGTGGATTGCCGGAACAGTTTGGACAGTGCTGGATTTCAGGAGCAGTTTGTACAGTGCAGGATTGCAGGAGCAGTTTGGACAGTGATAAAAACAAAAATCTGCGGATGCTGTTTTTTTTTTCTTTTTGGCGACAGTTCTCAGCATCCGCAATTTGGACAGTGCTAGATTGCAGGACCAATTTAGACAGTGCTGGATTGCAGGATCAGTTTGGACAGTGCTGTATTCTGGAGCAGTTTGGACAGTGCTGGATTCTGGAGCAGTTTGTACAGTGCTGGGTTCTGGAGCTGTTTGGACAGTGCTGGATTGCAGGAGCTGTTTGCACAGTGCTGGATTACAGGAGCAGTTTGGATAGTGCTGGATTGCAGGAGCAGTTTTGACAGTGCTGGGTTCTGTAGCAGTTTTAACAGTGCTGGGTTCTGGAGCAGTTTGGACAGTGCTGGATTGCAGGAGCTGTTTGGACAGTGCTGGACAGCAGGAGCAGTTTGGACAGTGCTCGAATTCAGGAGCAGTTTGCACAATGCTGGATTACAGGAGCAGTTTCGGCAGTCCTGCGTTCTGCAGCAGATTGGACAGTGCTCGATTTCAGGAGCAGTTTGGACAATGCTGGGTTACAGGAGCAGTTTGGACAATGCTGGGTTCCATGAGCAGTTTGGACAGTGCTGGATGCAGGAGCAGTTTAGGCAGTGCTGGATTGCAGGAGAAGTTTGGATAGTGCTGGACTGCAGGAGCTGTTTGGACAGTGCTGGTTTCTGAGCAGTTTGGACAGTGCTGGGTTCTGTAGGAGTTTGTACAGTGCTGGGTTCTGGAGCAGTTTGGACTTTGCTGGACAGCAGGAGCAGTTTGGACAGTGCTCGATTTCAGGAACAGTTTTGACAGTGCTGGGTTCTGGTGCAGTTTGTAGAGTGCTGTATTGCAGGAGCTGTTTGGACAATGCTGGATTACAGGAGCAGTTTGGACAGTGCTGTGTTCTGGAGCAGTTTGGACGGTGCTATGTTCTGGAGCAGTTTAGGCAGTGCTGAATTGCAGGAGCAGTTTGAACAGTGCTGGATTACAGGAGCAGTTTGGACAGTGCTGTGTTCTGGAGCATTTTGGACAGTGCTGGGTTCTGTGCAGTTTGAACAGTGCTGGGTTCTGAAGCAGTTTGTAGAGCGTTGGGTTCTGAGCAGTTTGGACAGTGCTGGGTTCTGAGCAGTTTTTACAGTGCTGTATTGCAGGAGCTGTTTGGACAGTGCTGGGTTCTGGAGCAGTTTAGACAGTGCTGTGTTCTGGAACAGTTTATGCTGTGCTGAACTGCAGGAGCAGTTTGGACAGTGCTGGATCACAAGAGCAGTTTGGACAGCGCTGTGTTCTGGAGCAGTTTAGACAGACCTGTGTTCTGGAGCAGTTTGGACAGTGCTGGTTTCTGTGCAGTTTGGACAGTGCTGGGTTCTGGAGCAGTTTGTACAGCGTTGGGTTCTGAGCAGTTTTGACAGTGCTGGGCTCTGGCTCAGATTGTAGAGTGCTGTATTGCAGGAGCTGTTTGGACAGTGCTGGGTTCTGGAGCAGTTTGTACAGTGCTGTATTGCAGGAGCTGTTTGAACAGTGCTGTATTGCACGACAGTTTGGACAGTGCTGGATTGCCTGAGCAGTTTGGACAGTGCTGGACTGCAGGAGCAGTTTGGACAGTGCTGGATTACAGGAGCAATTTGGACAGTGCTGAATTACAGGAGCAATTTGGACAGTGCTGGATTACAGGAGCAATTTGGACAGTGCTGGATTGCCTGAGCAGTTTGGACAGTGCAGGATTGCAGGAGCAATTTGGACAGTGCGGTATTGCAGGAGCAAGTTGGACAGTGCTGAATTACAGGAGCAATTTGGACAGTGCTGGATTACAGGCACAATTTGAACAGAGCTGTATAGCAGGAGCAATTTGGTCAGTGATGGATTACAAGAGCAATTTGGACAGTGCTGGATTACTGGAGTTGTTAGGACAGTGCTGGATTACAGGAGCAATTTGCACAGTGCTGGATTACTGGAGCAATTTGAAATGTGCAGGATTGCTGGAGCAGTTTGTACAGTGCTGGGTTGCAGGAGTAGTTTTGATAGTGCTGGACTGCAGGCGCAGTTTGGACACTGCTGGGTTCTGGAGCAGTTTGGACAGTGCTGGATTGCAGGACCTGTTTGGACAGTGCTGGATTGCAGGAGCTGTTTCGACTTTGCTGGACAGCAGGAGCAGTTTGGACAGTGCTCGATTTCAGGAGCAGTTGTGACAGTGCTGGGTTCTGGAGCAGTTTGTAGTGTGCTGTATTGCAGGAGCTGTTTGGACCGTGCTGGACTGCAGGAGCAGTTTGGACAGTGCTCGATTACAGGAGCAGTTTGCAAAGTGCTGGATTGCAGGAGCAGTTTTGACAGTGCTGGGCTCTGGAGCAGTTTGGACAGTGCTGTGTTCTGGAGCAGTTTAGGCAGTGCTGGATTGCAGGAGCAGTTTGGACAGTGCCGGATTACAGGAGCAGTTTGGACAGTGCTCTGTTCTGGAGCAGTTTTGACAGTGCTGGGTTCTGAGCATTCTGGACAGTGCTGGGTTCTGGAGCAGTTTGTACAGCGTTGCGTTCTGAGCAGTTTGGACAGTGCTGGGCTCTGAGCAATTTGGACAGTGCTGTATTGCAGGAGCAGTTTGAACAGTGCTGTATTGCAGGAGCAGTTTGGACAGTGCTGGATTACAGGAGCAATTTGGACAGTGCTGGATTGCCTGAGCAGTTTGGATAGTGCTGGATTGCCTGAGCGGTTTGGACAGTGCTGGATTACAGGAGCAATTTGGACAGTGCTGGATTGCAGGAGCAATTTGGAAAGTGCAGGATTGCCGGAGCAGTTTGGACAGTGCTTGATTGCAGTAGCAGTTTTGACAGTGCTGGATTGCAAGGAGAAGTTTTGACAGTGCTGGGTTCTGTAGCAGTTTGTACATTGTTGGGTTCTGGAGCTGTTTGGACAGTGCTGGACAGCAGCAGCAGTTTGGACAGTGCTCGATTACAGGAGCAGTTTGTACAGTGCTGGATTACAGGAGCAATTTCGGCAGTCCTGCGTTCTGGAGCGGTTTAGACAGTGCAGGATTGTAGGAGCCGTTTGGACAGTGCTATATTACAGGAGAAGTTTGGACAGTGGTGGACTGCAGGACAAGTTTTTACAATGCTGGGTTACAGGAGCAGTTTGGACAATGCTGGGTTACAGGAGCAGTTTGGACATTGCTGTGTTCTAGAGCAGTTTGGACAGTGCTGTGTTCTGGAGCAGTTTAGGCAGTGCTGGGTTCTGAGCAGTTTTAACAGTGCTGGGTTGTGGAGCAGTTTGTACAGCGTTGGGTTCTGAGCAGTGTGGACAGTTCTGGGTTCTGAGCAGTTTGTACAGTGCTGGATTGCAGGAGCAGTTTGGACAGTGCTGGACTGCAGGAGCAGTTTGGACAGTGCTGGATTGCACGAGCAGTTTTGACAGTGCTGAGTTCTGTAGCAGTTTGTACATTGCTGGGTTCTGGAGCAGTTTGCACAGTGCTGGATTACAGGAGCAATTTGGAAAGTGCAAGAGTGCTGGAGCAGTTTGGACAGTGCTGGGTTGCAGAAGCAGTTTTGATTATGCTGGATTGCAGGCGCAGTTTGGACGGTGCTGGGTTCTGGAGCAGATTGGACAGTGCTGGATTGCAGGACCTGTTTGGACGGTGCTGGATTGCAGGAGCTGTTTGGACTTTGCTGGACAGCAGGAGCAGTTTGGACAGTGCTCGATTTCAGGAGCAGTTTGGACAGTGCTGTGTTCTGGAGCAGTTTGGACAGTGCTGTATTCTGGAGCAGTTTGGACAGTGCTGGGTTCTGGATCAGTTTGTAGAGTGCTGTATTGCTTGAGCTGTTTGGACAGTGCTGGGTTCTGGAGCAGTTTGTAGACTGCTGTATTGCAGGAGATGTTTGGACAATGCTGGATTACAGGAGCAATTTGGACAGTGCTGTGTTCTGGAGCAGTTTGGACAGTGCTGTGTTCTGGAGCAGTTTAGGCAGTGCTGAATTGCAGGAGCAGTTTGAACATTGCTGGATTACAGGAGCAGTTTGGACAGTGCTGTGTTCTGGAGCAGTTTGGACAGTGCTGGGTTCTGAGCAGTTTGAACAGTGCTGGGTTCTGGAGCAGTTTGAACAACGTTGGGTTCTGAGCAGTTTGGACAGTTCTGGGTTCTGAGCAGTTTGTAGAGTGCTGTATTGCTTGAGCTGTTTGGACAGTGCTGGGTTCTGGAGCAGTTTGTAGACTGCTGTATTGCAGGAGATGTTTGGACAATGCTGGATTACAGGAGCAGTTTCGGCAGTCCTGCGTTCTGCAGCAGTTTGAACAGTGCTCGATTTCAGGAGCAGTTTGGAAAATGCAGGGTTCCAGGAGCAGTTTGGACAATGCTGGGTTCCATGAGCAGTTTGGACAGTGCTGGATGCAGGAGCAGTTTAGGCAGTGCTGGATTGCAGGAGAAGTTTGGATAGTGCTGGACTGCAGGAGCTGTTTGGACAGTGCTGGGTTCTGAGCAGTTTGCACAGTGCTGGGATCTGTAGGAGTTTGTACAGTGCTGGGTTCTGGAGCAGTTTGGACAGTGCTGGACAGCAGGAGCAGTTTGGACAGTGCTCGAATTCAGGAGCAGTTTGCACAATGCTGGATTACAGGAGCAGTTTGGACAGTGTTGGGTTCAGGAGCAGTTTGGACAATGCTGTGTTCTGGAGCAGTTTGGACAGTGCTAGGTTCAGGAGCAGTTTGGACAGTGCTGGATTGCAGGAGCAGTTTTGACTGTGCTGGATTACAGGAGCAGTTTGGACAGTGCTGGGTTCTGGAGCAGTTTTGACAGTGCTGGGTTCTGAGCAGTTTGGACAGTGCTGGGTTCTGGAGCAGTTTGGACAGTGTTGGGTTCAGGAGCAGTTTGGACAATGCTGGGTTCAGGAGCAGTTTGGAAAGTGCTAGGTTCAGGAGCAGTTTGGACAGTGCTGGATTGCAGGAGCAGTTTTGACTGTGCTGGATTACAGGAGCAGTTTGGACAGTGCTGGGTTCTGGAGCAGTTTTGACAGTGCTAGGTTCTGAGCAGTTTGGACAGTGCTGGGTTCTGGAGCAGTTTGTACAGTGTTGGGTTCTGAGCAGTTTGGACAGTGCTGGGTTCTGGAGCAGTTTGTACAGTGCTGGATTACAGGAGCAGTTTTGATAGTGCTGGATTGCAGGAGCAGTTTTGACAGTGCTGGATTGCAGGAGCAGTTTTGACAGTGCTGGGTTCTGTAGCAGTTTGTACATTGTTGGGTTCTGGAGCAGTTTGGACAGTGCTGGACCGCAGGAGCTGTTTGGACAGTGCTGGACCGCAGGAGCAGTTTGGACAGTGCTCGAATTCAGGAGCAGTTTGCACAATGCTGGATTACAGGAGCAGATTCGGCAGTCCTGCGTTCTGCAGCAGTTTGGACAGTGCTCGATTTCAGGAGCAGTTTGGACAAAGGTGAGTTACAGGAGCAGTTTGGACAATGCGGGTTCCAGGAGCAGTTTGGACAGTGCTGGATGCAGGACCAGTTTAGGCTGTGCTGGATTGCAGGAGCAGTTTGGATAGTGCTGGACTGCAGGAGCAGATTGGGCAGTGCTGGGTTCTGAGCAGTTTGGACAGTGCTGGGTTCTGTAGCTGTTTGTACAGTGCTGGGATCTGGAACCATTTGTACAGTGCTGGACAGCAGGAGCAGTTTGGACAGTGCTAAATTACAGGAGCAGTTTGCACATTGCTGGATTACAGGAGCAGTTTGGACAGTGCTGGACTGCAGGAGCATTTTGGACAGTGTTCACTTACAGGAGCAGTTTGCACAGTGCTGGATTACACGAGCAGTTTGGACAGTCCTGCGTTCTGATGCAGTTTGGACAGTGCTGTGTTCTGGAGCAGTTTGGACAGTGCTGTGTTCTGGAGCAGTTTAGGCAGTGCTGAATTGCAGGAGCAGTTTGAACAGTGCTGGATTACAGGAGCATTTTGGACAGTGCTGTGTTCTGGAGCATTTTGGACAGTGCTGGGTTCTGAGCAGTTTGGACAGTGCTGGGTTCTGAGCAGTTTGTACAGTGCTGTATTGCAGGAGCTGTCTGGACAGTGTTGGGTTCTGGAGCAGTTTGGACAGTGCTGTGTTCTGGAACAGTTTAGGCTGTGCTGAACTGCAGGAGCAGTTAGGACAGTGCTGGATTACAGGAGCAGTTTGGACAGTGCTGTGTTCTGGAGCAGTTTGGACAGTGCTGTGTTCTGGAGCAGTTTAGGCAGTGCTGAATTGCAGGAGCAGCTTGAACAGTGCTGGATTACAGGAGCAGTTTGGACAGTGCTGTGTTCTGGAGCATTTTGGACATTGCTGGGTTCTGAGCAGTTTGGACAGTGCTGGGTTCTGAGCAGTTTGTACGGTGCTGTATTGCAGGAGCTGTCTGGACAGTGTTGGGTTCTGGAGCAGTTTGGACAGTTCTGTGTTCTGGAACAGTTTAGGCTGTGCTGAACTGCAGGAGCAGTTTGGACAGTGCTGGATTATAGGAGCAGTTTGGACAGTGCTGTGTTCTGGAGCAGTTAGGACAGTGCTGGTTTCTGAGCAGTTTGAACAGTGCGGGTTCTGGAGCAGTTTGTTCAGCGTTGGGTTCTGAGCAGTTTGGACAGTGCTGGGTTCTGGAGTAGATTGTAGAGTGCTGTATTGCAGGAGCTGTTTGGACAGTGCTGGGTTCTGGAGCAGTTTGTACAGTGCTGTATTGCAGGAGCTGTTTGAACAGTGCTGTATTGCAGGAGAGTTTGGACAGTGCTGAATTACAGGAGCAATTTGGACAATGCTGGATTGCCTGAGCAGTTTGGACAGTGCTCAACTGTTGGAGCAGTTTGGACAGTGCTGGATTACAGCAGCAATTTGGACAGTGCTGAATTACAGGAGCAATTTGGACAGTGCTGGTTTACAGGAGCAATTTGGACAGTTCTGGATTGCCTGAGCAGTTTGTACAGTGCTGGATTGCAGCAGCAATTTGGACAGTGCTGTATTGCAGGAGCAAGTTGGACAGTGCTGAATTACAGGCGCAATTTGAACAGTGCTGTATTGCAGGAGCAATTTGGTCAGTGCTGGATTACAGGAGCAATTTGGACAGTGCTGGATTGCCGGAGCTGTTTGGACAGTGCTAGATTACAGGAGCAATTTGCACAGTGCTGGATTACAGGAGCAGTTTTGATAGTGCTGGATTGCAGGAGCAGTTTTGACAGTGCTGGGTTCTGTAGCAGTTTGTACATTGTTGGGTTCTGGAGCAGTTTGGACAGTGCTGGACCGCAGGAGCTGTTTGGACAGTGCTGGACCGCAGGAGCAGTTTGGACAGTGCTCGAATTCAGGAGAAGTTTGCACAATGCTGGATTACAGGAGCAGATTCGGCAGTCCTGCGTTCTGCAGCAGTTTGGACAGTGCTCGATTTCAGGAGCAGTTTGGACAATGGTGGGTTACAGGAGTAGTTTGGACAATGCGGGTTCCATGAGCAGTTTGGACAGTGCTGGATGCAGGACCAGTTTAGGCTGTGCTGGATTGCAGGAGCAGTTTGGATAGTGCTGGACTTCAGGAGCAGTTTGGGCAGTGCTGGGTTCTGAGCAGTTTGGACAGTGCTGGGTTCTGTAACAGTTTGTACAGTGCTGGGTTCTGGAGCCGTTTGGACAGTGCTGGACAGCAGGAGCAGTTTGGACAGTGCTCACTTACAGGAGCAGTTTGCACACTGCTGGATTACACGAGCAGTTTGGACAGTCCTGCGTTCTGATGCAGTTTGGACAGTGCTGTTTTACAGGAGCAGTTTGGACAGTGGTTGACTGCAGGAGCAGTTTTGAGAGTGCTGGGTTACAGGAGCAGTTTGGACGCTGCTGGATTGCAGGCGCAGTTTGGACAATGCTGAATTCTCGTGCAGTTTGGACAGTGGTGGATTGTAGGAGCAGTTTGGACAGTGCTGGATTGCCAGTGCAGTTTGGACAGTGCTGGATTGCCAGTGCAGTTTGGACAGTGCTGGATTGCAGGAGCAGTTTGGACAGTGCTGGATGGCAGGAGCAATTTGTACAGTGTCGGTGTCTGGATCAGTTTGGACAGTGCTGGATTTCAGTAGCAGTTTTGACAGTGCTGGATTGCAGGAGCAGTTTGGACAGTGCTGGATTTCAGGAGCTGTTTGGACAGTGTTGGGTTCAGGAGCAGTTTGGACAATGCTGTGTTGTGGAGCAGTTTGGACAGTGCTAGGTTCAGGAGCAGTTTGGACAGTGCTGGATTGCAGGAGCAGTTTTGACTGTGCTGGATTACAGGAGCAGTTTGGACAGTGCTGGGTTCTGGAGCAGTTTTGACAGTGCTGGGTTCTGAGCAGTTTGGACAGTGCTGGGTTCTGGAGCAGTTTGGACAGTGTTGGGTTCAGGAGCAGTTTGGACAATGCTGGGTTCAGGAGCAGTTTGGACAGTGCTAGGTTCAGGAGCAGTTTGGACCGTGCTGGATTGCAGGAGCAGTTTTGACTGTGCTGGATTACAGGAGCAGTTTGGACAGTGCTGGGTTCTGGAGCAGTTTTGACAGTGCTGGGTTCTGAGCAGTTTGGACAGTGCTGGGTTCTGGAGCAGTTTTGACAGTGCTGGGTTCTGAGCAGTTTGGACAGTGCTGGGTTCTGGAGCAGTTTGTACAGTGCTGGGTTCTGAGCAGTTTGGACAGTGCTGGGTTCTGGAGCAGCTTGTACAGTGCTGGATTACAGGAGCAGTTTTGACTGTGCTGGATTACAGGAGCAGTTTGGACAGTGCTGGGTTCTGGAGCAGTTTTGACAGTGCTGGGTTCTGAGCAGTTTGGACAGTGCTGGGTTCTGGAGCAGTTTGTACAGTGCTGGGTTCTGAGCAGTTTGGACAGTGCTGGATTCTGGAGCAGCTTGTACAGTGCTGGATTACAGGAGCAGTTTTGATAGTGCTGGATTACACGAGCAGTTTGGACAGTCCTGCGTTCTGATGCAGCTTGGACAGTGCTGTTTTACAGGAGCAGTTTGGACAGTGGTTGACTGCAGGAGCAGTTTTGACAGTGCTGGGTTACAGGAGCAGTTTGGACGCTGCTGGATTGCAGGCGCAGTTTGGACAGTGCTCGATTGCAGGAGCAGTTTGAACAGTGCTGTATTGCAGGAGCAGTTTGGACAGTGCTGAGTTCTGGAGCAGTTTGGACAGTGCTGGATTGCAGGCGCAGTTTGGACAATGCTGAATTCTCGTGCAGTTTGGACAGTGCTGGATTGTAGGAGCAGTTTGAGCAATGCTGTTTTGCAGGAGCAGCTTGGATAGTGCTGGAGTCCAGGAGCAATTTGGACAGTGCTGGATTTCCGGAGCTGTTTGTACAGTGCTGGACTGCAGGGGCAGTTTTGACAGTGCTGGATTACCGGAGCAATTTGGACAGTGCTGCGTTCTGGAGAAGTTTGGAAAGTGTAGGATTGCCGGAGCAGTTTGGACAGTGCTGGAATACAGGACCATTTAGACCGTGCTGGATTGCAGGAGCAGTTTGGACAGTGCTGGGTTCTGGAGTAGTTTGGACAGTGCAGGGTTCTGAGCAGCTTGGACGGTGCTGAGTTCTGTAGCAGTTTGTACAGTGCTGGGTTGCAGGAGCTGCTTGGACAGTGCTGGATTTCAGGATCAGTATGGACAGTGCTCGATTACAGGAGCAGTTTGCACAGTGCTGATTTGCAGCAGCAGTGACAGTGCTGGGCTCTGGAGCAGTTTGGACAGTGCTGGGTTCTGGGCACTTTGGGCTGTGCTGTGTTCTGGAGCAGTTTAGGCAGTGCTGGATGGCAGGAGCAGTTTGGACAGTGCTGTGTTCTGGAGCAGTTTGGACAGTGCTGGGTTCTGAGCAGTTTGGACAGTGCTGGGTTCTGGAGCAGTTTGTACAGCGTTGGGTTCAGAGCAGTTTGAATAGTGCTGGCTTCTGAGCAGTTTGTACAGTGCAGTATTGCAGGAGCAGTTTGAACAGTGCTGTATTGTAGGAGCAGTTTGGACAGTGCTGGATTACAGGAGCAATTTGGACAGTGCTGGATTGCCTGAGCAGTTTGGACAGTGCTGGATTGCCTGAGCAGTTTGGACAGTGCTGGATTACAGGAGCAGTTTTGACAGTGCTGGATTGCAGAAGTTTTGACAGTGCTGGGTTCTGTAGCAGTTTATACATTGTTGGGTTCTCGAGCAGTTTCGACAGTGTTGGATTACAGGAGCAATTTGGACAGTGCTGGATTGCCTGAGCAGTTTGGTGAGTGCTGGATTGCCTGAGCAGTTTGGACAGTGCTGGATTACAGGAGCAATTTGGACAATGCTGGATTACAGGTACAATTTGCACAGTGCTGGATTACAGGAGCAATTTGGAAAGTGCAGGATTGTCAGAGCAGTTTGGACAGTGCTGGATTAAAGGAGCAGTTTTGACAGTGCTGGATTGCAGGAGAGGTTTTGATAGTGCTGGATTGCAGGAGCAGTTTTAACAGTGCTGGGTTCTGTAGCAGTTTATACATTGTTGGGTTCTGGAGCAGTTCGGGCAGTGATGGATTACAGGAGCTGTTTGGACAGTGCTCGATTACAGGGGCAGTTTTGACAGTGCTGGGTTACAGGGGCAGTTTGGACAATGCTGGGTTACAGGAGCAGTTTGGACAGTGCTGGATTACAGGAGCAGTTTGGACAGTGCTGTGTTCTGGTGCAGTTTGGAGAGAGCTGTGTTCTGGAGCAGTTTAGGCAGTGCTGAGTTGAAGGAGCAGTTTGAACAGTGCTGGATTACAGGAGCAGTTTGGACAATGCTGTGTTCTGGAGCAGTTTGGACAGTGCTGGGTTCTGGAGCAGTTTGTACAGCGTTGGCTTCTTAGCAGTTTAGACAGTGCTGGGTTCTGAGCAGTTTGTACAGTGCCGTATTGCAGGAGCTGTTTGGACAGTGCTGGATTGCAGGAGCTGTTTGGACAGTGCTGGATTGCAGGAGCAGTTTTGACAGTGCTGGGTTCTGTAGCAGTTTGTACATTGCTGGGTTCTGGAGCAGTTTGCACAGTGCTGGATTACAGGAGCAATTTGGAAAGTGCAGGATTGCTGGAGGAGTTGCACAGTGCTGGATTGCAGGAGCAGTTTTGATAGTGCTGGACTGCAGGCGCAGTTTGGACAGTGCTAGGTTCTGGAGCAGTTTTGACAGTGCTGGATTGCAGGAGCTGTTTGGACATGCTGGATTGCAGGAGCTGTTTGGACTTTGCTGGACAGCAGGAGCAGTTTGGACAGTGCTCGATTTGAGGAGCAGTTTGGACAGTGCTGGATTACAGGAGCAGTTCAGACAGTGCTGGATTGCAGAAGCAGTTTTGACCGTGCTGGGTTCTGGAGCAGTTTGGACAGTGCTGGGTTCTGAGCAGTTTGGACTGTGCTGAGGTCTGTAGCAGTTTGTACAGTGCTGGTTTCTGGAGCAATTTGGACAGTGCTCGATTACAGGAGCAGTTTGCATAGTGCTGGATTGCAGGAGCAGTTTTGACAGTGCTGGGCTCTGGAGCAGTTTGGACAGTGCTGGGTTCGGGGCAGTTTGGGCAATGCTGGATTGCAGGAGCAGTTTGGACAGTGCTGTGTTCTGGAGCAGTTTGGACAGTGCTGGGTTCTGAGCAGTTTGGACAGTGCTGGGTTCTGGAGCAGTTTGTACAGCATTGGGTTCTGAGCAGTTTGGAAAGTGCTGGGTTCTGAGCAGTTTATACAGTGCTGTATTGCAGGAGCAGTTTTAACAGTGCTGTATTGCAGGAGCAGTTTGAACAGTGCTGGATTACAGGAGCAATTTGGACAGTGCTGGATTGCCGGAGCAGTTTGGACAGTGCTGGATTGCCTGAGCAGTTTGGACAGTGCTGGATTACAGGAGCAATTTGGACAGTGCTGGATTGCCGGAGCAGTTTGGACAGTGCTGGATTGCCTGAGCAGTTTGGACAGTGGTGAACTGCAGGAGCAGTTTTGACAGTGCTGGGTTACAGGAGCAGTTTGGACAATGCTGGGTTACAGGAGCAGTTTGGACAGTGCTGGATTACAGGAACAGTTTGGACTGTGCTGTGTTCTGGAGCAGTTTGGACAGTGCTGTGTTATGGAGCAGTTTAGGCAGTGCTGAGTTGCAGGAGCAGTTTGAACAGTGCTAAATTACAGGAGCAGTTTGGACAGTGCTGTGTTCTGGAGCAATTTGGACATTGCTGGGTTCTGAGCAGTTCTGACAGTGCTGGGTTCTGGAGCTGTTTGTACAGCGTTGGGTTCTGAGCAGTTTGTACAGTGCTGTATTGCAGGAGTTGTTTGGACAGTGCTGAATTGCAGGAGCAGTTTCGACAGTGCTGTATTGCAGGAGCAGTTTTGTCAGTGCTGGGTTCTGTAGCAGTTTGTACATTGCTGGGTTCTGGAGCAGTTTGCACAGTGCAGGATTACAGGAGCAATTTGGAAATTGCAGGATTGCTGGAGCAGTTTGGACTGTGCTGTATTGCAGGAGAAGTTTTGATAGTGCTGGATTGCTGGAGCAGTTTTGACACTGCTGGATTGCAGTCGCAGTTTTGACAGTGCTGGGTTCTGTGCCGTTTGTACAGTGCTGTATTGCAGGAGCTGCTTCGACAGTGCTGGATTGCTGGAGCAGTTTTGACACTGCTGGATTGCAGTCGCAGTTTTGACAGTGCTGGGTTCTGGAGCAGTTTGCACAGTGCTGGATTACAGGAGCAATTTGGGAAGTGCAGGATTGCTGGAGCAGTTTGGACAGTGCTGGATTACAGGAGCAGTTTTGATAGTGCTGGATTACAGGTGCAGTTTGGACGGTGCTAGGTTCTGGAGCAGTTTGGACAGTGCTGGATTACAGGAGCAATTTGGAAATTGCAGGATTGCTGGAGCAGTTTGGACTGTGCTGTATTGCAGGAGAAGTTTTGATAGTGCTGGATTGCTGGAGCAGTTTTGACACTGCTGGATTGCAGTCGCAGTTTTGACAGTGCCGGGTTCTGTGCCGTTTGTACAGTGCTGTATTGCAGGAGCTGCTTCGACAGTGCTGGATTGCTGGAGCAGTTTTGACACTGCTGGATTGCAGTCGCAGTTTTGACAGTGCTGGGTTCTGGAGCAGTTTGCACAGTGCTGGATTACAGGAGCAATTTGGGAAGTGCAGGATTGCTGGAGCAGTTTGGACAGTGCTGGATTACAGGAGCAGTTTTGATAGTGCTGGATTACAGGTGCAGTTTGGACGGTGCTAGGTTCTGGAGCAGTTTGGACAGTGCTGGATTGCAGGAGCTGTTTGGACAGTGCTGGTTGCAGGAGCTGTTTGGACTTTGCTGGACAGCAGGAGCAGTTTGCACAGTGCTGGATTACAGGAGCAGTTTCGACAGTCCTGCATTCTGGAGCAGTTTGGACAGTGCAGGATTGTAGGAGCCATTTGGACAGTGCCGTATTACAGGAGCAGTTTGGACAGTGGTGGACTGCAGGAGCAGTTTTGACAGTGCTGGGTTGCAGGAGCAGTTTGGACAGTGCTGGATTGCAGCAGCAGTTTAGGCAGTGCTGTGTTCTGGAGCAGTTTAGGCAGTGTTGAATTGCTGTAGCAGTTTGAACAGTGCTGGATTACAGGAGCAGTTTGGACAGTGCTGTGTTCTGGAGCAGTTTGGACAGTGCTGGGTTCTGAGCAGTTTGAACAGTGCTGGGTTCTGGAGCAGTTTGAACAGCGTTTGGTTCTGAGCAGTTTGGACAGTGCTGGGTTCTGTGCAGTTTGTTGAGTGCTGTAGTGCAGGAGCTGTTTGGATAGTGCTGGGTTCTGCAGCAGTTTAGGCTGTGCTGAATTGCAGGAGTAGTTTGGACAGTGCTAGATTACAGGAGCAGTTTGGACAGTGCTGTGTTTTGGAGCAGTTTGGACAGTGCTCTGTTCTGGAGCAGTTTGGACAGTGCTGGTCTCTGAGCAGATTGGACAGTACTGGGTTCTGGAGCAGTTTGTATAGCGTTGGGTTCTGAGCAATTTGGACAATGCTGGAGTCTGATCAGTTTGTAGAGTGCTGTATTGCAGGAGCAGTTTTGACAGTGCTGGGTTCTGGATCAGTTTGTAAAGTGCTGTATTGCAGGAGCTGTTTGAACAGTGCTGTATTGCAGGAGCAGTTTGGACAGTGCTGGATTACAGGAGCAATTTGGACAGTGCTGGATTTCCTGAGCAGTTTGGACAGTGCTGGACTGCAGGAGCAGTTTGGACAATGCTGGATTACAGGACCAATTTGGACAGTGCTGGATTACAGGAGCAGTTTTGATAGTGCTGGATTGCAGGCGCAGTTTGGACGGTGCAAGGTTCTGGAGCAGTTTGGACAGTGCAGGATTGCAGGAGCTGTTTGGACAGTGCTCGATTGCAGGAGCTGTTTGGACTTTGCTGGACAGCAGGAGCAGTTTGGACAATGCTCGATTTCAGGAGCAGTTTGCACAGCGCTGGATTACAGGAGCAGTTTCAACAGGCCTGCGTTCTGGAGCAGTTTGGACAGTGCAGGATTGTAGGAGCCATTTGGACAGTGCTGTATTACAGGAGCAGTTTGGTCAGTGGTGGGCTGCAGGAGCAGTTTTGACAGTGCTGGGTTACAGGAGCAGTTTGGACAATGCTGGGTTACAGGAGCAGTTTGCACAGTGTTGGATTACAAGAGCAATTTGGACAGTGCTGGATTGCAGGAGCTGTTTTGACAGTGCTGGGTTCTGTAGCAGTTTGTACATTGTTGGGTTCTGGAGCAGTTTGGACAGTGCTGGATTACAGGAGCTGTTTGGACAGTGCTGGACAGCAGCAGCAGTTTGGACAGTGCTCGATTACAGGAGCAGTTTGCACAGTGCTGGATTACAGGATCAGTTTGGGCAGTCCTGCATTCTGGAGCGGTTTCGACAGTGCAGGATTGTAGGAGCCGTTTGGACAGTGCTGTATTATAGGAGCAGTTTGGACAGTGGTGGACTGCAGGAGCAGTTTTGACAGTGCTGGGTTACAGGAGCAGTTAGGACAATGCTGGGTTACAGGAGCAGTTTGGACAGTGCTGGATTACAGGAACAGTTTGGACAGTGCTGTGTTCTGGAGCAGTTTGGACAGTGCTGTGTTCTGGAGCAGTTTCGGCAGTGCTGAGCTGCAGGAGCAGTTTGAACAGTGCTGAATTACAGGAGCAGTTTGGACAGTGCTGTGTTCTGGAGCAGTTTGGACATTGCTGGGTTCTGAGCAGTTTTGACAGTGCTGGGTTCTGGAGCAGTTTGTACAGCTTTCGGTTCTGAGCAGTTTGGACAGTGCTGGGTTCTGAGCAGTTTGTACAGTGCTGTATTGCAGGAGCTGTTTGGACAGTGCTGTATTGCAGGGTCAGTTTTGACAGTGCTGGGTTCTGTAGTAGTTTGTACGTTGCTGGGTTCTGGAGCAGTTTGCACAGTGCTGGATTACAGGAACAATTTGGAAAGTGCAGGATTGCTGGAGCAGTTTGGACTGTGCTGGATTGCAGGAGAAGTTTTGATAGTGCTGGATTGCAGGCGCATTTTGGACGGTGCTGGGTTCTCGAGCAGTTTTGACAGTGCTGGATTGCAGGAGCTGTTTGGACAGTGCTGGATTACAGGTGCAGTTTCAACAGTCCTGCGTTCTGGAGAAGTTTGGACAGTGCAGGATTGTAGGAGACGTTTGGACAGTGCTGTATTACAGGAGCAGTTTGGTCAGTGGTGGACTGCAGGAGCAGTTTTGACAGTGCTGGGTTAAAGGAGCAGTTTGGACAATGCTGGGTTACAGGAGCAGTTTGGACAGTGCTGTGTTCTGGAGCAGTTTTGGCAGTGCTGAATTGCAGGAGAAGTTTGAACAGTGCTGGATTACAGGGGCAGTTTGGACAGTGCTGTGTTCTTGAGCAGTTTGGACAGTGCTGGGTTCTGAGCAGTTTGAACAGTGCTGGGTTCTGGAGCAGTTTGTACAGCGTTTGGTTCTGAGCAGTTTGGACAGTGCAGGTTTCTGTGCAGTTTGTACAGTGCTGTATTGCAGGAGCTGTTTCGACACTACTGGATTGCAGTCGCAGTTTTGACAGTGCTGGGTTCTGGAGCAGTTTGCACAGTGCTGGATTACAGGAGCAGTTTGGACGGTGCTAGGTTCTGGAGCAGTTTGGACAGTGCTGGATTGCAGAGCTGTTTGGACAGTGCTGGTTTGCAGGAGCTGTTTGGACTTTGCTGGACAGCAGGAGCAGTTTGGACAGTGCTCGATTTCAGGAGCAGTTTGCACAGTGCTGGATTACAGGAGCAGTTCTGACAGTCCTGCGTTCTGGAGCAGTTTGGACAGTGCAGGATTGTAGGAGCCATTTGGACCGTGCTGTATTACAGGAGCAGTTTGGTCAGTGGTGGGCTGCAGGAGCACTTTTGACAGTGCTGGGTTACAGGAGCAGTTTGGACAATGCTGGGTTACAGGAGCAGTTTGGACAGTGTTGGATTACAAGAGCAGTTTGGACAGTGCTGTGTTCTGGAGCAGTTTAGGCAGTGCTGAATTGCTGCAGCAGTTTGAACAGTGCTGGATTACAGGAGCAGTTTGGACAGTGCTGTGTTCTGGAGCAGTTTGGACAGTGCTGGGTTCTGAGCAGTGTGAACAGTGCTGGGTTCTGGAGCAGTTTGAACAACGTTGGGTTCTGAGCAGTTTGGACAGTGCTAGGTTCTGTGCAGTTTGTAGAGTGCTTTATTGCAGGAGCTGTTTGGATAGTGCTGGGTTCTGGAGCAGTTTGGACAGTGCTGTGTTCTGCAGCAGTTTAGGCTGTGCGGAATTGCAGGAGCAGTTTGGACAGTGCTGGATTACAGGAGCAATTTGGACAGTGCTGGATTTCCTGAGCAGTTTGGACAGTGCTGGACTGCAGGAGCAGTTTGGACAGTGCTGGATTACAGGAGCAATTTGGACAGTGCTGGATTACAGGGGCAATTTGGACATAGCTGGATTACAGGAGCAATTTGGACAAGTGCTGGATTACAGGCGCAATTTGAACAGTGCTGGATTGCCAGAGCTGTGTGGACAGTGCTGAATTACAGGAGCAATTTGCACAGTGCTGTATTACAGGAGCAGTTGGGATAGTGCTGGATTGCAGGAACAGTTTTGACAGTGCTGGGTCCTGTAGCAGTTTGTACATTGTTGGCTTCTGGAGCACTTTGGAAATGCTGGGTTCTGGAGAAGTTTGGACAGTACTGGATTGCAGGCGCAGTTCGGACAGTGCTGGATTCTGGTACAGTTTGGACAGTGCTGGATTGTAGGAGCAGTTTGGACAGTGCTGGATTGCCGGTGCTGTTTGGACAGTGCTGGATTGCAGGAGCAGTTTGGACAGTGCTGGATTGCAGGAGCAGTTTGGAGAGTGCTGGATTGCAGGATCAATTTGGACAGTGCTGGATTGGAGGATCAGTTTGGACAGTGTTGGGTTCAGTAGCAGTTTTGACAGTGCTGGATTGCAGGAGCAGTATGGACAGTGCTGGATTGCCGGAGCAGTTTGGACAGTGCTGGATTTCAGGAGCAGTTTGGACAGTGTTGTGTTCAGGAGCAGTTTGGACAATGCTGGTTTCAGGAGCAGTTTGGACAGTGCTCGATTGAAGGAGCATTTTTGACAGTGCTGGATTACAGGAGCAGTTTGGACAGTGCTGTGTTCTGGCCAGTTTGGACAGTGCTGGGTTCTGAGCAGTTGGGACAGTGCTGGGTTCTGGAGCAGTTTGTGCAGTGCAGTATTGCAGGAGCAGTTTGAACAGTGCTGTATTGCAGGAGCAGTTTGGACAGTGCTATATTGCAGGAGCTGTTTGGACAGTGCTGGATTGCAGGAGCAGTTTGGACAGTGCTGGGTTGCAGGAGCAGTTTTGACAGTGCTCGGGTTCTGTAGCAGTTTGTACATTGCTGGATTCTGGAGCAGTTTGTACAGTGCTGGATTACAGGAGCAGTTTCGGCAGTCCTGCAATCTGGAACAGTTTGCACAGTGCAGGATTGTAGGAGCCGTTTGGACAGTGCGGTATTAAAGGAGCAGTTTGGTCAGTGGTGGACTGCAGGAGCAGTTTTGACAGTGCTGGGTTACAGGAGCAGTTTGGACAATGCTGGGTTACAGGAGCAGTTTGGACGGTTCTGGATTACAGGAGCAGTTTGGACAGTGCTGTGTTCTGCAGCAGTTTAGGCAGTGCTGAATTGCAGGAGCAGTGTGAAGAGTGCTGGATTACAGGAGCAGTTTGGACAGTGTTGTGTTCTGGAGCAGTTTAGGCTGTGCTGAATGGCAGGAGCAGTTTGGACAGTGCTGGATTACAGGAGCAGTTTGGACAGTGCTGTGTTCTGGAGCAGTTTGGACAGTGCTGTATTGCAGGAGCTGTTTGGACAGTGCTGTGTTCTGGAGCAGTTTAGGCTGTGCTGAATGGCAGGAGCAGTTTGAAGAGTGCTGGATTACAGGAGCAGTTTGGACAGTGTTGTGTTCTGGAGCAGTTTGGACAGTGCTGGGTTCTGAGCAGTTTGTACAGTGCTGTATTGCAGGAGCTGTTTGGACAGTGCTGGGTTCTGGAGCAGTTTGGACAGTGCTGTGTTCTGGAGCAGTTTAGGCTGTGCTGAATTGCAGGAGCAGTTTGGACAGTGCTGGATTACAGGAGCGGTTTGGACAGTGCTGTGTTCTGGAGCAGTTTGGACAGTGCTGTGTTCTGAAGCAGGGTGGACAGTGCTGGTTTCTGAGCAGTTTGGACAGTGCTGGGTTCTGGAGCAGTTTGTACAGTGCTGTATTGCAGGAGCTGTTTGAACAGTGCTATATTGCAGGCGCAGTTTGGACAGTGCTGGATTACAGGAGCAATTTGGACAGTGATGGATTGCCTGAGCAGTTTGGACAGTGCTGGATTACAGGTGCAATTTGGACATTGCTGGATTACAGGAGCAATTTGGCCAGTGCTGGATTGCCAGAGCTGTTTGGACAGTGCTGGATTACTGGAGCAATTTGCACAGTGCTGGATTACAGGAGCAGTTTTGATAGTGCTGGATTGCAGGAGCAGTTTTGACAGTGCTGGGTTCTGTAGCAGTTTGTACATTGCTGGGTTCTGGAGCAGTTTGGACAGTGCTGGATTGCAGGAGCTGTTTGGACAGTGCTGGATTGCAGGAGCTGTTTGGATCTTGCTGGACAGCAGGAGCAGTTTGGACAGTGCTGAATTTCAGGAGCAGTTTGCACAGTGCTGGATTACAGGAGCAGTTTCGACAGTCCTGCATTCTGGAACAGTTTGCACAGTGCAGGATTGTAGGAGCCATTTGGACAGTGCTGTATTAGAGGAGCAGTTTGGTCAGTGGTGGGCTGCAGGAGCTCTTTTGACAGTGCTGGGTTACAGGAGCAGTTTGGACAATGCTGGGTTACTGGAGCAGTTTGGACAGTGTTGGATTACAGGAGCAGTTTGGACAGTGCTGTGCTCTGGAGCAGTTTAGGCAGTGCTGAATTGCAGGAGCGGTTTGAGCAGTGCTCGATTACAGGAGCAGTTTGCGCACTGCTGTGTTCTGAGCAGTTTGGACAGTGCTGGGTTCTGAGCAGTTTGCACAGTGCTGGGATCTGGAGCAGTTTGTACAGCGTTGGGTTCTGAGCAGTTTGGACAGTGCTGGGTTCTGTGCAGTTTGTTGAGTGCTGTAGTGCAGGAGCTGTTTGGATAGTGCTGGGTTCTGCAGCAGTTTAGGCTGTGCTGAATTGCAGGAGTAGTTTGGACAGTGCTAGATTACAGGAGCAGTTTGGACAGTGCTGTGTTTTGGAGCAGTTTGGACAGTGCTCTGTTCTGGAGCAGTTTGGACAGTGCTGGTCTCTGAGCAGATTGGACAGTACTGGGTTCTGGAGCAGTTTGTATAGCGTTGGGTTCTGAGCAATTTGGACAATGCTGGAGTCTGATCAGTTTGTAGAGTGCTGTATTGCAGGAGCAGTTTTGACAGTGCTGGGTTCTGGATCAGTTTGTAAAGTGCTGTATTGCAGGAGCTGTTTGAACAGTGCTGTATTGCAGGAGCAGTTTGGACAGTGCTGGATTACAGGAGCAATTTGGACAGTGCTGGATTTCCTGAGCAGTTTGGACAGTGCTGGACTGCAGGAGCAGTTTGGACAATGCTGGATTACAGGACCAATTTGGACAGTGCTGGATTACAGGAGCAGTTTTGATAGTGCTGGATTGCAGGCGCAGTTTGGACGGTGCAAGGTTCTGGAGCAGTTTGGACAGTGCAGGATTGCAGGAGCTGTTTGGACAGTGCTCGATTGCAGGAGCTGTTTGGACTTTGCTGGACAGCAGGAGCAGTTTGGACAATGCTCGATTTCAGGAGCAGTTTGCACAGCGCTGGATTACAGGAGCAGTTTCAACAGGCCTGCGTTCTGGAGCAGTTTGGACAGTGCAGGATTGTAGGAGCCATTTGGACAGTGCTGTATTACAGGAGCAGTTTGGTCAGTGGTGGGCTGCAGGAGCAGTTTTGACAGTGCTGGGTTACAGGAGCAGTTTGGACAATGCTGGGTTACAGGAGCAGTTTGCACAGTGTTGGATTACAAGAGCAATTTGGACAGTGCTGGATTGCAGGAGCTGTTTTGACAGTGCTGGGTTCTGTAGCAGTTTGTACATTGTTGGGTTCTGGAGCAGTTTGGACAGTGCTGGATTACAGGAGCTGTTTGGACAGTGCTGGACAGCAGCAGCAGTTTGGACAGTGCTCGATTACAGGAGCAGTTTGCACAGTGCTGGATTACAGGATCAGTTTGGGCAGTCCTGCATTCTGGAGCGGTTTCGACAGTGCAGGATTGTAGGAGCCGTTTGGACAGTGCTGTATTATAGGAGCAGTTTGGACAGTGGTGGACTGCAGGAGCAGTTTTGACAGTGCTGGGTTACAGGAGCAGTTAGGACAATGCTGGGTTACAGGAGCAGTTTGGACAGTGCTGGATTACAGGAACAGTTTGGACAGTGCTGTGTTCTGGAGCAGTTTGGACAGTGCTGTGTTCTGGAGCAGTTTCGGCAGTGCTGAGCTGCAGGAGCAGTTTGAACAGTGCTGAATTACAGGAGCAGTTTGGACAGTGCTGTGTTCTGGAGCAGTTTGGACATTGCTGGGTTCTGAGCAGTTTTGACAGTGCTGGGTTCTGGAGCAGTTTGTACAGCTTTCGGTTCTGAGCAGTTTGGACAGTGCTGGGTTCTGAGCAGTTTGTACAGTGCTGTATTGCAGGAGCTGTTTGGACAGTGCTGTATTGCAGGGTCAGTTTTGACAGTGCTGGGTTCTGTAGTAGTTTGTACGTTGCTGGGTTCTGGAGCAGTTTGCACAGTGCTGGATTACAGGAACAATTTGGAAAGTGCAGGATTGCTGGAGCAGTTTGGACTGTGCTGGATTGCAGGAGAAGTTTTGATAGTGCTGGATTGCAGGCGCATTTTGGACGGTGCTGGGTTCTCGAGCAGTTTTGACAGTGCTGGATTGCAGGAGCTGTTTGGACAGTGCTGGATTACAGGTGCAGTTTCAACAGTCCTGCGTTCTGGAGAAGTTTGGACAGTGCAGGATTGTAGGAGACGTTTGGACAGTGCTGTATTACAGGAGCAGTTTGGTCAGTGGTGGACTGCAGGAGCAGTTTTGACAGTGCTGGGTTAAAGGAGCAGTTTGGACAATGCTGGGTTACAGGAGCAGTTTGGACAGTGCTGTGTTCTGGAGCAGTTTTGGCAGTGCTGAATTGCAGGAGAAGTTTGAACAGTGCTGGATTACAGGGGCAGTTTGGACAGTGCTGTGTTCTTGAGCAGTTTGGACAGTGCTGGGTTCTGAGCAGTTTGAACAGTGCTGGGTTCTGGAGCAGTTTGTACAGCGTTTGGTTCTGAGCAGTTTGGACAGTGCAGGTTTCTGTGCAGTTTGTACAGTGCTGTATTGCAGGAGCTGTTTCGACACTACTGGATTGCAGTCGCAGTTTTGACAGTGCTGGGTTCTGGAGCAGTTTGCACAGTGCTGGATTACAGGAGCAGTTTGGACGGTGCTAGGTTCTGGAGCAGTTTGGACAGTGCTGGATTGCAGAGCTGTTTGGACAGTGCTGGTTTGCAGGAGCTGTTTGGACTTTGCTGGACAGCAGGAGCAGTTTGGACAGTGCTCGATTTCAGGAGCAGTTTGCACAGTGCTGGATTACAGGAGCAGTTCTGACAGTCCTGCGTTCTGGAGCAGTTTGGACAGTGCAGGATTGTAGGAGCCATTTGGACCGTGCTGTATTACAGGAGCAGTTTGGTCAGTGGTGGGCTGCAGGAGCACTTTTGACAGTGCTGGGTTACAGGAGCAGTTTGGACAATGCTGGGTTACAGGAGCAGTTTGGACAGTGTTGGATTACAAGAGCAGTTTGGACAGTGCTGTGTTCTGGAGCAGTTTAGGCAGTGCTGAATTGCTGCAGCAGTTTGAACAGTGCTGGATTACAGGAGCAGTTTGGACAGTGCTGTGTTCTGGAGCAGTTTGGACAGTGCTGGGTTCTGAGCAGTGTGAACAGTGCTGGGTTCTGGAGCAGTTTGAACAACGTTGGGTTCTGAGCAGTTTGGACAGTGCTAGGTTCTGTGCAGTTTGTAGAGTGCTTTATTGCAGGAGCTGTTTGGATAGTGCTGGGTTCTGGAGCAGTTTGGACAGTGCTGTGTTCTGCAGCAGTTTAGGCTGTGCGGAATTGCAGGAGCAGTTTGGACAGTGCTGGATTACAGGAGCAATTTGGACAGTGCTGGATTTCCTGAGCAGTTTGGACAGTGCTGGACTGCAGGAGCAGTTTGGACAGTGCTGGATTACAGGAGCAATTTGGACAGTGCTGGATTACAGGGGCAATTTGGACATAGCTGGATTACAGGAGCAATTTGGACAAGTGCTGGATTACAGGCGCAATTTGAACAGTGCTGGATTGCCAGAGCTGTGTGGACAGTGCTGAATTACAGGAGCAATTTGCACAGTGCTGTATTACAGGAGCAGTTGGGATAGTGCTGGATTGCAGGAACAGTTTTGACAGTGCTGGGTCCTGTAGCAGTTTGTACATTGTTGGCTTCTGGAGCACTTTGGAAATGCTGGGTTCTGGAGAAGTTTGGACAGTACTGGATTGCAGGCGCAGTTCGGACAGTGCTGGATTCTGGTACAGTTTGGACAGTGCTGGATTGTAGGAGCAGTTTGGACAGTGCTGGATTGCCGGTGCTGTTTGGACAGTGCTGGATTGCAGGAGCAGTTTGGACAGTGCTGGATTGCAGGAGCAGTTTGGAGAGTGCTGGATTGCAGGATCAATTTGGACAGTGCTGGATTGGAGGATCAGTTTGGACAGTGTTGGGTTCAGTAGCAGTTTTGACAGTGCTGGATTGCAGGAGCAGTATGGACAGTGCTGGATTGCCGGAGCAGTTTGGACAGTGCTGGATTTCAGGAGCAGTTTGGACAGTGTTGTGTTCAGGAGCAGTTTGGACAATGCTGGTTTCAGGAGCAGTTTGGACAGTGCTCGATTGAAGGAGCATTTTTGACAGTGCTGGATTACAGGAGCAGTTTGGACAGTGCTGTGTTCTGGCCAGTTTGGACAGTGCTGGGTTCTGAGCAGTTGGGACAGTGCTGGGTTCTGGAGCAGTTTGTGCAGTGCAGTATTGCAGGAGCAGTTTGAACAGTGCTGTATTGCAGGAGCAGTTTGGACAGTGCTATATTGCAGGAGCTGTTTGGACAGTGCTGGATTGCAGGAGCAGTTTGGACAGTGCTGGGTTGCAGGAGCAGTTTTGACAGTGCTCGGGTTCTGTAGCAGTTTGTACATTGCTGGATTCTGGAGCAGTTTGTACAGTGCTGGATTACAGGAGCAGTTTCGGCAGTCCTGCAATCTGGAACAGTTTGCACAGTGCAGGATTGTAGGAGCCGTTTGGACAGTGCGGTATTAAAGGAGCAGTTTGGTCAGTGGTGGACTGCAGGAGCAGTTTTGACAGTGCTGGGTTACAGGAGCAGTTTGGACAATGCTGGGTTACAGGAGCAGTTTGGACGGTTCTGGATTACAGGAGCAGTTTGGACAGTGCTGTGTTCTGCAGCAGTTTAGGCAGTGCTGAATTGCAGGAGCAGTGTGAAGAGTGCTGGATTACAGGAGCAGTTTGGACAGTGTTGTGTTCTGGAGCAGTTTAGGCTGTGCTGAATGGCAGGAGCAGTTTGGACAGTGCTGGATTACAGGAGCAGTTTGGACAGTGCTGTGTTCTGGAGCAGTTTGGACAGTGCTGTATTGCAGGAGCTGTTTGGACAGTGCTGTGTTCTGGAGCAGTTTAGGCTGTGCTGAATGGCAGGAGCAGTTTGAAGAGTGCTGGATTACAGGAGCAGTTTGGACAGTGTTGTGTTCTGGAGCAGTTTGGACAGTGCTGGGTTCTGAGCAGTTTGTACAGTGCTGTATTGCAGGAGCTGTTTGGACAGTGCTGGGTTCTGGAGCAGTTTGGACAGTGCTGTGTTCTGGAGCAGTTTAGGCTGTGCTGAATTGCAGGAGCAGTTTGGACAGTGCTGGATTACAGGAGCGGTTTGGACAGTGCTGTGTTCTGGAGCAGTTTGGACAGTGCTGTGTTCTGAAGCAGGGTGGACAGTGCTGGTTTCTGAGCAGTTTGGACAGTGCTGGGTTCTGGAGCAGTTTGTACAGTGCTGTATTGCAGGAGCTGTTTGAACAGTGCTATATTGCAGGCGCAGTTTGGACAGTGCTGGATTACAGGAGCAATTTGGACAGTGATGGATTGCCTGAGCAGTTTGGACAGTGCTGGATTACAGGTGCAATTTGGACATTGCTGGATTACAGGAGCAATTTGGCCAGTGCTGGATTGCCAGAGCTGTTTGGACAGTGCTGGATTACTGGAGCAATTTGCACAGTGCTGGATTACAGGAGCAGTTTTGATAGTGCTGGATTGCAGGAGCAGTTTTGACAGTGCTGGGTTCTGTAGCAGTTTGTACATTGCTGGGTTCTGGAGCAGTTTGGACAGTGCTGGATTGCAGGAGCTGTTTGGACAGTGCTGGATTGCAGGAGCTGTTTGGATCTTGCTGGACAGCAGGAGCAGTTTGGACAGTGCTGAATTTCAGGAGCAGTTTGCACAGTGCTGGATTACAGGAGCAGTTTCGACAGTCCTGCATTCTGGAACAGTTTGCACAGTGCAGGATTGTAGGAGCCATTTGGACAGTGCTGTATTAGAGGAGCAGTTTGGTCAGTGGTGGGCTGCAGGAGCTCTTTTGACAGTGCTGGGTTACAGGAGCAGTTTGGACAATGCTGGGTTACTGGAGCAGTTTGGACAGTGTTGGATTACAGGAGCAGTTTGGACAGTGCTGTGCTCTGGAGCAGTTTAGGCAGTGCTGAATTGCAGGAGCGGTTTGAGCAGTGCTCGATTACAGGAGCAGTTTGCGCACTGCTGTGTTCTGAGCAGTTTGGACAGTGCTGGGTTCTGAGCAGTTTGCACAGTGCTGGGATCTGGAGCAGTTTGTACAGCGTTGGGTTCTGAGCAGTTTGGACAGTGCTGGGTTCTGAGCAGTTTGTACAGTGCTGTATTGCAGGAGCTGTTTGGACAGTGCTGGATTGCAGGGTCAGTTTTGACAGTGCTGGGTTCTGTAGTAGTTTGTACATTGCTGGGTTCTAGAGCAGTTTGCACAGTGCTGGATTGCAGGAGAAGTTTTGATAGTGCTGGATTGCAGGCGCAGTTTGGGCAGTGCTGGGTTCTCGAGCAGTTTGGACAGTGCTGGATTGCAGGAGCTGTTTTGACAGTGCTGGGTTCTGTAGCAGTTTGTACATTGTTGGGTTCTGGATCAGTTTGGACAGTGCTGTATTGCAGGAGCTGTTTGAACGGTGCTATATTGCAGGCGCAGTTTGGACAGTGCTGGATTACAGGAGCAATTTGGACAGTGATGGATTGCCTGAGCAGTTTGGACAGTGCTGGATTACAGGTGCAATTTGAACATTGCTGGATTACAGGAGCAATTTGGCCAGTGCTGGATTACACGCACAATTTGAACAGTGCTGTATTGCAGGAGTTATTTGTACAGTGCTGGATTACAGGAGCAATTTGGCCAGTGCTGGATTGCCAGAGCTGTTTGGACAGTGCTGAATTACAGGAGCAATTTGCACAGTTCTGGATTACAGGAGCAGTTTGGACAGTGCTGGATTGCAGGAGCTGTTTGGACAGTGCTGGATTGCAGGAGCTGTTTGGATCTTGCTGGACAGCAGGAGCAGTTTGGACAGTGCTGAATTTCAGGAGCAGTTTGGACAGTGCTGGATTACAGGAGCAGTTTCGGCAGTCCTGCAATCTGGAACAGTTTGCACAGTGCAGGATTGTAGGAGCCACTTGGACAGTGCTGTATTACAGGAGCAGTTTGGTCAGTGGTGGGCTGCAGGAGCTCTTTTGACAGTGCTGGGTTACAGGAGCAGTTTGGACAATGCTGGGTTACTGGAGCAGTTTGGACAGTGTTGGATTACAGGAGCAGTTTGGACAGTGCTGTGCTCTGGAGCAGTTTAGGCAGTGCTGAATTACAGGAGCGGTTTGAGCAGTGCTCGATTACAGGAGCAGTTTGGACAGTGCTGGGTTCTGGAGCAGTTTGAACAGCATTGGGTTCTGAGCAGTTTGGACAGTGCTGGGTTCTGTGCAGTTTCTAGAGTGCTGTATTGCAGGAGCTGTTTGGATAGTGCTGGTTTCTGGAGCAGTTTGGACAGTGCTGTGTTCTGCAGCAGTTTAGGCTGTGCTGAATTGCAGGAGCAGTTTGGACAGTGCTGGATTACAGTAGCAGTTTGGACAGTGCTGTGTTCTGGAGCTGTTTGGACAGTGCTGTGTTCTGGAGCAGTTTCGACAGTGCTGGTTTCTGAGCAGATTGGACAGTGCTTGGTTCTGAGCAGTTTGTAGAGTGCTGTATTGCAGGAGCTGTTTGAACAGTGCTGTATTGCAGGAGCAGTTTTGACAATGCTGGGTTACAGGAGCAATTTGGACAGTGCTGGATTTCCTGAGCAGTTTGGACTGTGCTCGACTGCAGGAGCAGTTTGGATTGTGCTGGATTACAGGAGCAATTTGGACAGTGCTGGATTACAGGAGCAATTTGGACAGTGCTGGATTACGGGAGCAATTTGGACAAGTGCTGGATTACAGGCGCAATTTGAACAGTGCTGTATTGCAGGTGCAATTTGGATGGTGCTGGATTACAGGAGCAATTTGGACAGTGCTGGATTGCCAGAGCTGTTTGGACAGTGCTGAATTACAGGAGCAATTTGCACAGTGCTGTATTACAGGAGCAGTTTTGATAGTGCTGGATTGCAGGAGCAGTTTTGACAGTGCTGGGTTCTGTAGCAGTTTCTACATTGCTGGCTTCTGGAGCACTTTGGACAGTGCTGGGTTCTGGAGCAGTTTGGACAGTGCAGGATTGCAGGTGCAGTTTGGACAGTGCTGGATTCTGGTACAGTTTGGACAGTGCTGGATTGTAGGAGCAGTTTGGACAGTGCTGGATTGCCGGTGCTGTTTGGACAGTGCTGGATTGCAGGAGCAGTTTGGACAGTGCTGGACAGCAGGAGCAGTTTGGACAGAGCTCGATTTCAGGAGCAGTTTGCACAGTGCTGGATTACAGGAGCAGTTTCGACAGTCCTGCGTTCTGGAGCAGTTTGCACAGTGCAGGATTGTAGGAGCCGTTTGGAAAGTGCGGTATTAAAGGAGCTGTTTGGTCAGTGGTGGACTGCAGGAGCAGTTTTGACAGTGCTGGGTTACAGGAGCAGTTTGGACAATGCTGGGTTACAGGTGCAGTTTTGACAGTGCTGGATTACAGGAGCAGTTTGGACAGTGTTGTGTTCTGGAGCAGTTTGGACAGTGCTGGGTTCTGAGCAGTTTGTACAGTGCTGTATTGCAGGAGCTGTTAGGACAGTGCTGGGTTCTGGAGCAGTTTGGACAGTGCTGTGTTCTGGAGCAGTTTAGGCTGTGCTGAATTGCAGGAGCAGTTTGGACAGTGCTGGATTACAGGAGCAGTTTGGACAGTGCTGGGTTCTGGTGTTGTTTGTACAGCGTTGGGTTCTGAGCAGGTTCGACAGTGCTGGGTTCTGAGCAGTTTGTACAGTGCTGTATTGCAGGCGCAGTTTGGACAGTGCTGGATTTATGGAGCAATTTGGACAGTGCTGGATTGCCTGAGCAGTTTGCACCTGCAGGAGCAGTTTGGACAGTGCTGGATTACAGGAGCAATTTGGACATTGCTGGATTACAGGAGCAATTTGGACAGTGCTGGATTACATGCACAATTTGAACAGTGCTGTATTGCAGGAGCAATTTGTACAGTGCTGGATTACAGGAGCAGTTTCGACAGTCCTGCGTTCTGGAGCAGTTTGGACAGTGCAGGATTGTAGGAGCCATTTGGACAGTGCTGTATTACAGGAGCTGTTTGGTCAGTGGTGGGCTGCAGGAGCAGTTTTGACAGTGCTGGGTTACAGGAGCAGTTTGGACAATGCTGGGTTACAGGAGCAGTTTGGACAGTGTTGGATTACAGGAGCAGTTTGGACAGTGCTGTGCTCTGGAGCAGTTTAGGCAGTGCTGAATTGCAGGAGCGGTTTGAACAGTGCTCGATTACAGGTGCAGTTTGGACAGTGCTGTGTTCTGGAGCAGTTTGGACAGTGTTGTGTTCTGGAGCAGTTTTGACAGTGCTGGTTTCTGAGCAGATTGGACAGTGCTGGGTTCTGAGCAGTTTGTAGAGTGCTGTATTGCAGGAGCTGTTTGGACAGTGCTCGGTTCTGGAGCAGTTTGTACAGTGCTGTATTGCAGGAGCTGTTTGAACAGTGCTGTATTGCAGGAGCAGTTTGGACAATGCTGGATTACAGGAGCAATTTGGACAGTGCTGGATTTCCTGAGCAGTTTGGACTGTGCTGGACTGCAGGAGCAGTTTGGACAGTGCTGGATTACAGGAGCAATTTGGACAGTGCTGGATTACAGGAGCAATTTGGACGGTGCTGGATTACGGGAGCAATTTGGACAAGTGCTGGATTACAGGCGCAATTTGAACAGTGCTGTATTGCAGGAGCAATTTGGATGGTGCTGGATTACAGGAGCAATTTGGACAGTGCTGGATTGCCAGAGCTGTTTGGACAGTGCTGAATTACAGGAGCAATTTGCACAGTGCTGTATTACAGGAGCAGTTTTGATAGTGCTGGATTGCAGGAGCAGTTTTGACAGTGCTGGGTTCTGTAGCAGTTTCTACATTGCTGGCTTCTGGAGCACTTTGGACAGTGCTGGGTTCTGGAGCAGTTTGGACAGTGCAGGATTGCAGGTGCAGTTTGGACAGTGCTGGATTCTGGTACAGTTTGGACAGTGCTGGATTGTAGGAGCAGTTTGGACAGTGCTGGATTGCCGGTGCTGTTTGGACAGTGCTGGATTGCAGGAGCAGTTTGGACAGTGCTGGACAGCAGGAGCAGTTTGGACAGAGCTCGATTTCAGGAGCAGATTGCACAGTGCTGGATTACAGGAGCAGTTTCGACAGTCCTGCGTTCTGGAGCAGTTTGCACAGTGCAGGATTGTAGGAGCCGTTTGGAAAGTGCGGTATTAAAGGAGCTGTTTGGTCAGTGGTGGACTGCAGGAGCAGTTTTGACAGTGCTGGGTTACAGGAGCAGTTTGGACAGTGCTGTGTTCTGGAGCAGTTTAGGCAGTGCTGAATTACAGGAGCAGTTTGAACAGTGCTGGATTACAGGAGCAGTTTGGACAGTGTTGTGTTCTGGAGCAGTTTGGACAGTACTGGGTTCTGAGCAGTTTGTACAGTGCTGTATTGCAGGAGCAGTTTGGACAGTGCTGGATTACAGGAGCAATTTGTACAGTGCTGGATTGCCGGAGCAGTTTGGACAGTGCTGGATTGCCTGAGCAGTTTGGACATTGCTGGATTACAGGAGCAATTTGGACAGTGCTGGATTACAGGAGCAATTTGCACAGTGCTGGATTACAGGAGCAGTTTGGACAGTCCTGCGTTCTGGAGCAGTTTGGACAGTGCAGGATTGTAGGAGCCGTTTGGACAATACTGTATTACAGGAGCAGTTTGGACAGTGGTGGACTGCAGGAGCAGTTTTGACAGTGCTGGGTTACAGGAGCAGTTTGGACAATGCTGGGTTACAGGAACAGTTTTGACAGTGCTGGATTACAGGAGCAGTTTGGACAGTGCTGTATTCTGGAGCAGTTTTGACAGTGCTGGGTTCTGTAGCAGTTTGTACATTGTTGGGATCTGGAGCAGTTTGGACAGAGCTAGATTGCAGGAGCTGTTTGGACAGTGCTGGATAGAAGGAACAGTTTGGACAGTGCTCGATTACAGGAGCAGTTTGCACAGTGCTGGATTACAGGAGCAGTTTGGACAGTCCTGCGTTCTGGAGCAGTTTGGACAGTGCAGGATTGTAGGAGCCGTTTGGACAATGCTGTATTACAGGAGCAGTTTGGACAGTGGTGGACTGCAGGAGCAGTTTTGACAGTGCTGGGTTACAGGAGCAGTTTGGACAATGCTGGGTTACAGGAACAGTTTTGACAGTGCTGGATTACAGGAGCAGTTTGGACAGTGCTGTATTCTGGAGCAGTTTGGACAATGCTGTGTTCTGGAGCAGTTTAGACAGTGCTGAGTTGCAGGAGCAGTTTAAACAGTGATGGATTGCAGGAGCAGTTTGGACAGTGCTGTGTTCTGAGCAGTTTGGACAGTGCTGGGTTCTGGAGCAGTTTGTACAGCGTTGTGTTCTGAGCAATTTGGACAGTGCTGGGTTTTGAGCAGTTTGTACAGTGCTGTATTGCAGGAGCTGTTTGGACAGTGCTGGATTGCAGGAGCAGTTTGGACAGTGCTGGATTGCAGGAGCAGTTTGGACAGTGCTGGATTGCAGGAGCAATTTGGAAAGTGCAGGATTGCTGGAGCAGTTTGGATAGTGCTGGATTGCAGGAGCAGTTTTGATAGTGCTGGATTGCAGACGCAGTTTGGACGGTGCTGGGTTCTGGAGCAGTTTGGATAGTGCTGGATTGCAGGAGCTGTTTGGACAGTGCTGGATTGCAGGAGCTGTTTGGACTTTGCTGGACTGCAGTAGCAGTTTGGATTGTGCTGGATTACAGGAGCAATTTGGACAGTGCTGGATTACAGGAGCAA
The DNA here is from genome assembly GCF_964194155.1 of Cetorhinus maximus. NCBI lineage: Eukaryota > Metazoa > Chordata > Chondrichthyes > Lamniformes > Cetorhinidae > Cetorhinus > Cetorhinus maximus. The sequence continues at coordinate 45,374 of NW_027596479.1, forward strand.
TTTGGACAGTGCTGGATTACAGGCGCAATTTGAACAGTGCTGTATTGCAGGAGCAATTTGGACGGTGCTGAATTACAGGAGCAATTTGGACAGTACTGGATTGCCAGAGCTGTTTGGACAGTGCTGGGTTACAGGAGCAGTTTGGACAATGCTGGGTTACAGGAGCAGTTTGGACAGTGCTGTGTTCTGGAGCAGTTTAGGCAGTGCTGAATTGCAGGAGCAGTTTGAACAGTGCTGGATTTCGGGAGCAGTTTGGACAGTGTTGTGTTCTGGAGCAGTTTGGACAGTGCTGGTTTCTGAGCAGATTGTACAGTGCTGTATTGCAGGAGCTGTTTGGACAGTGCTGGGTTCTGGAGCAGTTTGGACAGTGCTGTGTTCTGGAGCAGTTTAGGCTGTGCTGAATTGCAGGTGCAGTTTGGACAGTGCTGGATTACAGGAGCAGTTTTGACAGTGCTGTGCTCCGGAGCAATTTGGACAGTGCTGTGTTCTGGAGCAGGGTGGACAGTGCTGGTTTCTGAGCAGTTTGGACAGTGCTGGGTTCTGGAGCAGTTTGTACAGCGTTGGGTTCTGAGCAGTTTCGACAGTGCTGCTTTCTGAGCAGTTTGTAGAGTGCTGTATTGCAGGAGCTGTTTGGACAGTGCTGGGTTCTGGAGCAGTTTGTACAGTGCTGTATTGCAGGAGCTGTTTGAACGGTGCTGTATTGCAGGAGCAGTTTGGACAGTGCTGGATTACAGGAGCAATTTGGACAGTGCTGGATTGCGTGAGCAGTTTGGACAGTGCTGGACTGCAGGATCAGTTTGGACAGTGCTGGATTACAGGAGCAATTTGGACATTGCTGGATTAGAGGAGCAATTTGGACAGTGCTGGATTACAGGCACAATTTGAACAGTGCTGTATTGCAGGAGCAATTTGGACAGTGCTGGTTTTTCAGGAGCAATTTGGCCAGTGCTGGATTGCCAGAGCTGTTTGGAAAGTGCTGGATTACAGGAGCAATTTGCACAGTGCTGGATTGCAGGAGCAGTTTTGACAGTGCTGGGTTCAGTAGCAGTTTGCACATTGCTGGGTTCTGGAGCGATTTGGACAGTGCTGGATTGCAGGAGCTGTTTGGACAGTGCTGGACAGCAGGAGCAGTTTGGACAGTGTTCGAATTCAGGAGCAGTTTGCACAGTGCTGGATTACAGGAGCAGTTTCGGCAGTCCAGCGTTCTGCAGCAGTTTATACAGTGCTCGATTTCAGGTGCAGTTTGGACAATGCTGGTTTACAGGAGCAGTTTGGACAATGCTGGGTTACAGGAGCAGTTTGGACAGTGCTGGATGCAGGAGCCGTTTAGGCAGTGCTGGATTGCAGGAGCAGTTTGGACAGTGTTGGGTTCAGGAGCAGCTTAGACAGTGTTGGGTTCTGGAGCAGTTTGAACAATGCTGGCTTCTGGAGCAGTTTGGACAGTTCTGGATTTCTGGAGCAGTTTGGACAGTGCTGGGTTCTGAGCAGTTTGGACAGTGCTGGGTTCCGTAGCAGTTTGTACAGTGCTGGGTTCTGGAGCAGTTTGGACATTGCTGGACTGCTGGAGCAGTTTGGACAGTGCTTGATTACAGGAGCAGTTTGCACAGTGCTGGATTACAGGAGCAGTTTGGATAGTGCTGGACTGCAGGAGCAGTTTGGACAGTGCTCGCTTACAGGAGCAGTTTGCACAGTGCTGGATTACCCGAGCAGTTTGGACAGTCCTGCATTCTGGAGCAGTTTGGACAGTGCAGGATTGTAGGAGCAGTTTAGACAGTGCTGTTTTACAGGAGCATTTTGGACAGTGGTGGACTGCAGGAGCAGTTTTGACAGTGCTGGTTTACAGGCGCGGTTTGGACAGTGCTGGATTGCAGGCGCAGTTTGGACAATGCTGGATTCTGGTGCAGTTTGGGCAGTGCTGGATTGCAGGAGCAGTTTGGACAGTGCTGGATTGCAGGAGCATTTTGGACAGTGCTGGGTTCTGCAACATTTTGGACAGTGCTGGATTGCAGGAGCAGTTTGGACAGTGTTGGGCTCTGGAGCAGTTTGGACAGTGCTGGATTGCAGGCGCAGTTTGGACAGTGCTGGATTCTGGTGCAGTTTGGACAGTGCTGGATTTTCGGAGCATTTTGGACAGTCCTGGATTGCCGGTGCAGTTTGGGCAGTGCTGGATTCTGGAGCAGTTTGGACAGTGCTGGATTGCAGGAGCAGTTTGGACAGTGCTGGATTGCAGGAGCAGTTTCCACAGTGCTGGATTGCAGGAGCAGTTTTGACAGTGATAAAAACAAAAATTTGCGGATGCTGTTTTTTGTTCTTTTTGGCGACAGTTCTCAGCATCCGCAGTTTGGACAGTGCTGGATTGAAGGATCAATTTGGACAGAGCTGGATTGCAGGATCAGTTTGGACAGTGCTATATTCTGGAGCAGTTTGGACAGTGCTGGATTCTGGAGCAGTTTGGACAGTGCTGGATTTCAGTAGCAGTTTTGACAGTGCTGGATTGCAGGAGAAGTATGGACAGTGCTGGATTGCCAGAGCAGTTTGTACAGTGCTGTATTGCAGGAGCTGTTTGAACAGTGCTGTATTGCAGGAGCAGTTTGGACAGTGCTGGATTACAGGAGCAATTTGGACAGTGCTGGATTACAGGCGCAATTTGGACATTGCTGGATTACAGGAACAGTTTGTACAGTGCTGGATTACAGGAGCAATTTGGACTCTGCTGGGTTGCCTGAGCAGTTTGTTCAGTGCTGGACTGCAGGAGCTGTTTTGACAGTGCTGGATTACAGGAGCAATTTGGACAGTGCTGGATTTCAGGAGCAATTTGGACTGTGCTGGGTTGCCTGAGCAGTTTGGACAGTGCTGGACTGCAGGAGCAGTTTGGACAGTGCTGGACTGCAGGAGCAGTTTGGACAGTGCTGGATTACAAGAGCAGTTTCGACAGTCCAGCGTTCTGGAGCAGTTTGGACAGTGCTGTATTACAGGAGCAGTTTGGACAGTGGTGGACTGCAGGAGCAGTTTTGACAGTGCTGGGTTACAGGAGCGGTTTGGACAGTGCTGGATTGCAGGAGCAGTTTAGACAGTGTTGGGTCAGGAGCAGCTTAGACAGTGTTGGGTTCTGGAGCAGTTTGAACAATGCTGGGTTCTGGACAGTTTGGACAGTGCTGGATTTCTGGAGCAGTTTGCACAGTGCTGGATTACAGGAGCAGTTTGGACAGTGCTGGATTGCAGGAGCTGTTTGGACAGTGCTGGATTGCAGGAGCTGTTTGGATCTTGCTGGACAGCAGGAGCAGTTTGGACAGTGCTGAATTTCAGGAGCAGTTTGGACAGTGCTGGATTACAGGAGCAGTTTCGGCAGTCCTGCAATCTGGAACAGTTTGCACAGTGCAGGATTGTAGGAGCCACTTGGACAGTGCTGTATTACAGGAGCAGTTTGGTCAGTGGTGGGCTGCAGGAGCTCTTTTGACAGTGCTGGGTTACAGGAGCAGTTTGGACAATGCTGGGTTACTGGAGCAGTTTGGACAGTGTTGGATTACAGGAGCAGTTTGGACAGTGCTGTGCTCTGGAGCAGTTTAGGCAGTGCTGAATTACAGGAGCGGTTTGAGCAGTGCTCGATTACAGGAGCAGTTTGGACAGTGCTGGGTTCTGGAGCAGTTTGAACAGCATTGGGTTCTGAGCAGTTTGGACAGTGCTGGGTTCTGTGCAGTTTCTAGAGTGCTGTATTGCAGGAGCTGTTTGGATAGTGCTGGTTTCTGGAGCAGTTTGGACAGTGCTGTGTTCTGCAGCAGTTTAGGCTGTGCTGAATTGCAGGAGCAGTTTGGACAGTGCTGGATTACAGTAGCAGTTTGGACAGTGCTGTGTTCTGGAGCTGTTTGGACAGTGCTGTGTTCTGGAGCAGTTTCGACAGTGCTGGTTTCTGAGCAGATTGGACAGTGCTTGGTTCTGAGCAGTTTGTAGAGTGCTGTATTGCAGGAGCTGTTTGAACAGTGCTGTATTGCAGGAGCAGTTTTGACAATGCTGGGTTACAGGAGCAATTTGGACAGTGCTGGATTTCCTGAGCAGTTTGGACTGTGCTCGACTGCAGGAGCAGTTTGGATTGTGCTGGATTACAGGAGCAATTTGGACAGTGCTGGATTACAGGAGCAATTTGGACAGTGCTGGATTACGGGAGCAATTTGGACAAGTGCTGGATTACAGGCGCAATTTGAACAGTGCTGTATTGCAGGTGCAATTTGGATGGTGCTGGATTACAGGAGCAATTTGGACAGTGCTGGATTGCCAGAGCTGTTTGGACAGTGCTGAATTACAGGAGCAATTTGCACAGTGCTGTATTACAGGAGCAGTTTTGATAGTGCTGGATTGCAGGAGAAGTTTTGACAGTGCTGGGTTCTGTAGCAGTTTCTACATTGCTGGCTTCTGGAGCACTTTGGACAGTGCTGGGTTCTGGAGCAGTTTGGACAGTGCAGGATTGCAGGTGCAGTTTGGACAGTGCTGGATTCTGGTACAGTTTGGACAGTGCTGGATTGTAGGAGCAGTTTGGACAGTGCTGGATTGCCGGTGCTGTTTGGACAGTGCTGGATTGCAGGAGCAGTTTGGACAGTGCTGGACAGCAGGAGCAGTTTGGACAGAGCTCGATTTCAGGAGCAGTTTGCACAGTGCTGGATTACAGGAGCAGTTTCGACAGTCCTGCGTTCTGGAGCAGTTTGCACAGTGCAGGATTGTAGGAGCCGTTTGGAAAGTGCGGTATTAAAGGAGCTGTTTGGTCAGTGGTGGACTGCAGGAGCAGTTTTGACAGTGCTGGGTTACAGGAGCAGTTTGGACAATGCTGGGTTACAGGTGCAGTTTTGACAGTGCTGGATTACAGGAGCAGTTTGGACAGTGTTGTGTTCTGGAGCAGTTTGGACAGTGCTGGGTTCTGAGCAGTTTGTACAGTGCTGTATTGCAGGAGCTGTTAGGACAGTGCTGGGTTCTGGAGCAGTTTGGACAGTGCTGTGTTCTGGAGCAGTTTAGGCTGTGCTGAATTGCAGGAGCAGTTTGGACAGTGCTGGATTACAGGAGCAGTTTGGACAGTGCTGGATTGCAGGAGCATTTTGGACAGTGCTGGGTTCTGCAACATTTTGGACAGTGCTGGATTGCAGGAGCAGTTTGGACAGTGTTGGGCTCTGGAGCAGTTTGGACAGTGCTGGATTGCAGGCGCAGTTTGGACAGTGCTGGATTCTGGTGCAGTTTGGACAGTGCTGGATTTTCGGAGCATTTTGGACAGTCCTGGATTGCCGGTGCAGTTTGGACAGTGCTGGATTCTGGAGCAGTTTGGACAGTGCTGGATTGCAGGAGCAGTTTGGACAGTGCTGGATTGCAGGAGCAGTTTCCACAGTGCTGGATTGCAGGAGCAGTTTTGACAGTGATAAAAACAAAAATTTGCGGATGCTGTTTTTTGTTCTTTTTGGCGACAGTTCTCAGCATCCGCAGTTTGGACAGTGCTGGATTGAAGGATCAATTTGGACAGAGCTGGATTGCAGGATCAGTTTGGACAGTGCTATATTCTGGAGCAGTTTGGACAGTGCTGGATTCTGGAGCAGTTTGGACAGTGCTGGATTTCAGTAGCAGTTTTGACAGTGCTGGATTGCAGGAGAAGTATGGACAGTGCTGGATTGCCAGAGCAGTTTGTACAGTGCTGTATTGCAGGAGCTGTTTGAACAGTGCTGTATTGCAGGAGCAGTTTGGACAGTGCTGGATTACAGGAGCAATTTGGACAGTGCTGGATTACAGGCGCAATTTGGACATTGCTGGATTACAGGAACAGTTTGTACAGTGCTGGATTACAGGAGCAATTTGGACTCTGCTGGGTTGCCTGAGCAGTTTGTTCAGTGCTGGACTGCAGGAGCTGTTTTGACAGTGCTGGATTACAGGAGCAATTTGGACAGTGCTGGATTTCAGGAGCAATTTGGACTGTGCTGGGTTGCCTGAGCAGTTTGGACAGTGCTGGACTGCAGGAGCAGTTTGGACAGTGCTGGACTGCAGGAGCAGTTTGGACAGTGCTGGATTACAAGAGCAGTTTCGACAGTCCAGCGTTCTGGAGCAGTTTGGACAGTGCTGTATTACAGGAGCAGTTTGGACAGTGGTGGACTGCAGGAGCAGTTTTGACAGTGCTGGGTTACAGGAGCGGTTTGGACAGTGCTGGATTGCAGGAGCAGTTTAGACAGTGTTGGGTCAGGAGCAGCTTAGACAGTGTTGGGTTCTGGAGCAGTTTGAACAATGCTGGGTTCTGGACAGTTTGGACAGTGCTGGATTTCTGGAGCAGTTTGCACAGTGCTGGATTACAGGAGCAGTTTGGACAGTGCTGGATTGCAGGAGCTGTTTGGACAGTGCTGGATTGCAGGAGCTGTTTGGATCTTGCTGGACAGCAGGAGCAGTTTGGACAGTGCTGAATTTCAGGAGCAGTTTGGACAGTGCTGGATTACAGGAGCAGTTTCGGCAGTCCTGCAATCTGGAACAGTTTGCACAGTGCAGGATTGTAGGAGCCACTTGGACAGTGCTGTATTACAGGAGCAGTTTGGTCAGTGGTGGGCTGCAGGAGCTCTTTTGACAGTGCTGGGTTACAGGAGCAGTTTGGACAATGCTGGGTTACTGGAGCAGTTTAGGCAGTGCTGAATTACAGGAGCGGTTTGAGCAGTGCTCGATTACAGGAGCAGTTTGGACAGTGCTGGGTTCTGGAGCAGTTTGAACAGCATTGGGTTCTGAGCAGTTTGGACAGTGCTGGGTTCTGTGCAGTTTCTAGAGTGCTGTATTGCAGGAGCTGTTTGGATAGTGCTGGTTTCTGGAGCAGTTTGGACAGTGCTGTGTTCTGCAGCAGTTTAGGCTGTGCTGAATTGCAGGAGCAGTTTGGACAGTGCTGGATTACAGTAGCAGTTTGGACAGTGCTGTGTTCTGGAGCTGTTTGGACAGTGCTGTGTTCTGGAGCAGTTTCGACAGTGCTGGTTTCTGAGCAGATTGGACAGTGCTTGGTTCTGAGCAGTTTGTAGAGTGCTGTATTGCAGGAGCTGTTTGAACAGTGCTGTATTGCAGGAGCAGTTTTGACAATGCTGGGTTACAGGAGCAATTTGGACAGTGCTGGATTTCCTGAGCAGTTTGGACTGTGCTCGACTGCAGGAGCAGTTTGGATTGTGCTGGATTACAGGAGCAATTTGGACAGTGCTGGATTACAGGAGCAATTTGGACAGTGCTGGATTATGGGAGCAATTTGGACAAGTGCTGGATTACAGGCGCAATTTGAACAGTGCTGTATTGCAGGTGCAATTTGGATGGTGCTGGATTACAGGAGCAATTTGGACAGTGCTGGATTGCCAGAGCTGTTTGGACAGTGCTGAATTACAGGAGCAATTTGCACAGTGCTGTATTACAGGAGCAGTTTTGATAGTGCTGGATTGCAGGAGCAGTTTTGACAGTGCTGGGTTCTGTAGCAGTTTCTACATTGCTGGCTTCTGGAGCACTTTGGACAGTGCTGGGTTCTGGAGCAGTTTGGACAGTGCAGGATTGCAGGTGCAGTTTGGACAGTGCTGGATTCTGGTACAGTTTGGACAGTGCTGGATTGTAGGAGCAGTTTGGACAGTGCTGGATTGCCGGTGCTGTTTGGACAGTGCTGGATTGCAGGAGCAGTTTGGACAGTGCTGGACAGCAGGAGCAGTTTGGACAGAGCTCGATTTCAGGAGCAGTTTGCACAGTGCTGGATTACAGGAGCAGTTTCGACAGTCCTGCGTTCTGGAGCAGTTTGCACAGTGCAGGATTGTAGGAGCCGTTTGGAAAGTGCGGTATTAAAGGAGCTGTTTGGTCAGTGGTGGACTGCAGGAGCAGTTTTGACAGTGCTGGGTTACAGGAGCAGTTTGGACAATGCTGGGTTACAGGTGCAGTTTTGACAGTGCTGGATTACAGGAGCAGTTTGGACAGTGTTGTGTTCTGGAGCAGTTTGGACAGTGCTGGGTTCTGAGCAGTTTGTACAGTGCTGTATTGCAGGAGCTGTTAGGACAGTGCTGGGTTCTGGAGCAGTTTGGACAGTGCTGTGTTCTGGAGCAGTTTAGGCTGTGCTGAATTGCAGGAGCAGTTTGGACAGTGCTGGATTACAGGAGCAGTTTGGACAGTGCTGGGTTCTGGTGTTGTTTGTACAGCGTTGGGTTCTGAGCAGGTTCGACAGTGCTGGGTTCTGAGCAGTTTGTAGAGTGTTGTATTGCAGGAGCTGTTTGGACAGTACTGGGTTCTGGAGCAGTTTGTACAGTGCTGTATTGCAGGCGCAGTTTGGACAGTGCTGGATTTATGGAGCAATTTGGACAGTGCTGGATTGCCTGAGCAGTTTGCACCTGCAGGAGCAGTTTGGACAGTGCTGGATTACAGGAGCAATTTGGACATTGCTGGATTACAGGAGCAATTTGGACAGTGCTGGATTACATGCACAATTTGAACAGTGCTGTATTGCAGGAGCAATTTGTACAGTGCTGGATTACAGGAGCAGTTTCGACAGTCCTGCGTTCTGGAGCAGTTTGGACAGTGCAGGATTGTAGGAGCCATTTGGACAGTGCTGTATTACAGGAGCTGTTTGGTCAGTGGTGGGCTGCAGGAGCAGTTTTGACAGTGCTGGGTTACAGGAGCAGTTTGGACAATGCTGGGTTACTGGAGCAGTTTGGACAGTGTTGGATTACAGGAGCAGTTTGGACAGTGCTGTGCTCTGGAGCAGTTTAGGCAGTGCTGAATTGCAGGAGCGGTTTGAACAGTGCTCGATTACAGGTGCAGTTTGGACAGTGCTGTGTTCTGGAGCAGTTTGGACAGTGTTGTGTTCTGGAGCAGTTTCGACAGTGCTGGTTTCTGAGCAGATTGGACAGTGCTGGGTTCTGAGCAGTTTGTAGAGTGCTGTATTGCAGGAGCTGTTTGGACAGTGCTCGGTTCTGGAGCAGTTTGTACAGTGCTGTATTGCAGGAGCTGTTTGAACAGTGCTGTATTGCAGGAGCAGTTTGGACAATGCTGGATTACAGGAGCAATTTGGACAGTGCTGGATTTCCTGAGCAGTTTGGACTGTGCTGGACTGCAGGAGCAGTTTGGACAGTGCTGGATTACAGGAGCAATTTGGACAGTGCTGGATTACAGGAGCAATTTGGACGGTGCTGGATTACGGGAGCAATTTGGACAAGTGCTGGATTACAGGCGCAATTTGAACAGTGCTGTATTGCAGGAGCAATTTGGATGGTGCTGGATTACAGGAGCAATTTGGACAGTGCTGGATTGCCAGAGCTGTTTGGACAGTGCTGAATTACAGGAGCAATTTGCACAGTGCTGTATTACAGGAGCAGTTTTGATAGTGCTGGATTGCAGGAGCAGTTTTGACAGTGCTGGGTTCTGTAGCAGTTTCTACATTGCTGGCTTCTGGAGCACTTTGGACAGTGCTGGGTTCTGGAGCAGTTTGGACAGTGCAGGATTGCAGGTGCAGTTTGGACAGTGCTGGATTCTGGTACAGTTTGGACAGTGCTGGATTGTAGGAGCAGTTTGGACAGTGCTGGATTGCCGGTGCTGTTTGGACAGTGCTGGATTGCAGGAGCAGTTTGGACAGTGCTGGACAGCAGGAGCAGTTTGGACAGAGCTCGATTTCAGGAGCAGATTGCACAGTGCTGGATTACAGGAGCAGTTTCGACAGTCCTGCGTTCTGGAGCAGTTTGCACAGTGCAGGATTGTAGGAGCCGTTTGGAAAGTGCGGTATTAAAGGAGCTGTTTGGTCAGTGGTGGACTGCAGGAGCAGTTTTGACAGTGCTGGGTTACAGGAGCAGTTTGGACAGTGCTGGGTTCCGTAGCAGTTTGTACAGTGCTGGGTTCTGGAGCAGTTTGGACATTGCTGGACTGCTGGAGCAGTTTGGACAGTGCTTGATTACAGGAGCAGTTTGCACAGTGCTGGATTACAGGAGCAGTTTGGATAGTGCTGGACTGCAGGAGCAGTTTGGACAGTGCTCGCTTACAGGAGCAGTTTGCACAGTGCTGGATTACCCGAGCAGTTTGGACAGTCCTGCATTCTGGAGCAGTTTGGACAGTGCAGGATTGTAGGAGCAGTTTAGACAGTGCTGTTTTACAGGAGCATTTTGGACAGTGGTGGACTGCAGGAGCAGTTTTGACAGTGCTGGTTTACAGGCGCGGTTTGGACAGTGCTGGATTGCAGGCGCAGTTTGGACAATGCTGGATTCTGGTGCAGTTTGGGCAGTGCTGGATTGCAGGAGCAGTTTGGACAGTGCTGGATTGCAGGAGCATTTTGGACAGTGCTGGGTTCTGCAACATTTTGGACAGTGCTGGATTGCAGGAGCAGTTTGGACAGTGTTGGGCTCTGGAGCAGTTTGGACAGTGCTGGATTGCAGGCGCAGTTTGGACAGTGCTGGATTCTGGTGCAGTTTGGACAGTGCTGGATTTTCGGAGCATTTTGGACAGTCCTGGATTGCCGGTGCAGTTTGGGCAGTGCTGGATTCTGGAGCAGTTTGGACAGTGCTGGATTGCAGGAGCAGTTTGGACAGTGCTGGATTGCAGGAGCAGTTTCCACAGTGCTGGATTGCAGGAGCAGTTTTGACAGTGATAAAAACAAAAATTTGCGGATGCTGTTTTTTGTTCTTTTTGGCGACAGTTCTCAGCATCCGCAGTTTGGACAGTGCTGGATTGAAGGATCAATTTGGACAGAGCTGGATTGCAGGATCAGTTTGGACAGTGCTATATTCTGGAGCAGTTTGGACAGTGCTGGATTCTGGAGCAGTTTGGACAGTGCTGGATTTCAGTAGCAGTTTTGACAGTGCTGGATTGCAGGAGAAGTATGGACAGTGCTGGATTGCCAGAGCAGTTTGTACAGTGCTGTATTGCAGGAGCTGTTTGAACAGTGCTGTATTGCAGGAGCAGTTTGGACAGTGCTGGATTACAGGAGCAATTTGGACAGTGCTGGATTACAGGCGCAATTTGGACATTGCTGGATTACAGGAACAGTTTGTACAGTGCTGGATTACAGGAGCAATTTGGACTCTGCTGGGTTGCCTGAGCAGTTTGTTCAGTGCTGGACTGCAGGAGCTGTTTTGACAGTGCTGGATTACAGGAGCAATTTGGACAGTGCTGGATTTCAGGAGCAATTTGGACTGTGCTGGGTTGCCTGAGCAGTTTGGACAGTGCTGGACTGCAGGAGCAGTTTGGACAGTGCTGGACTGCAGGAGCAGTTTGGACAGTGCTGGATTACAAGAGCAGTTTCGACAGTCCAGCGTTCTGGAGCAGTTTGGACAGTGCTGTATTACAGGAGCAGTTTGGACAGTGGTGGACTGCAGGAGCAGTTTTGACAGTGCTGGGTTACAGGAGCGGTTTGGACAGTGCTGGATTGCAGGAGCAGTTTAGACAGTGTTGGGTCAGGAGCAGCTTAGACAGTGTTGGGTTCTGGAGCAGTTTGAACAATGCTGGGTTCTGGACAGTTTGGACAGTGCTGGATTTCTGGAGCAGTTTGCACAGTGCTGGATTACAGGAGCAGTTTGGACAGTGCTGGATTGCAGGAGCTGTTTGGACAGTGCTGGATTGCAGGAGCTGTTTGGATCTTGCTGGACAGCAGGAGCAGTTTGGACAGTGCTGAATTTCAGGAGCAGTTTGGACAGTGCTGGATTACAGGAGCAGTTTCGGCAGTCCTGCAATCTGGAACAGTTTGCACAGTGCAGGATTGTAGGAGCCACTTGGACAGTGCTGTATTACAGGAGCAGTTTGGTCAGTGGTGGGCTGCAGGAGCTCTTTTGACAGTGCTGGGTTACAGGAGCAGTTTGGACAATGCTGGGTTACTGGAGCAGTTTAGGCAGTGCTGAATTACAGGAGCGGTTTGAGCAGTGCTCGATTACAGGAGCAGTTTGGACAGTGCTGGGTTCTGGAGCAGTTTGAACAGCATTGGGTTCTGAGCAGTTTGGACAGTGCTGGGTTCTGTGCAGTTTCTAGAGTGCTGTATTGCAGGAGCTGTTTGGATAGTGCTGGTTTCTGGAGCAGTTTGGACAGTGCTGTGTTCTGCAGCAGTTTAGGCTGTGCTGAATTGCAGGAGCAGTTTGGACAGTGCTGGATTACAGTAGCAGTTTGGACAGTGCTGTGTTCTGGAGCTGTTTGGACAGTGCTGTGTTCTGGAGCAGTTTCGACAGTGCTGGTTTCTGAGCAGATTGGACAGTGCTTGGTTCTGAGCAGTTTGTAGAGTGCTGTATTGCAGGAGCTGTTTGAACAGTGCTGTATTGCAGGAGCAGTTTTGACAATGCTGGGTTACAGGAGCAATTTGGACAGTGCTGGATTTCCTGAGCAGTTTGGACTGTGCTCGACTGCAGGAGCAGTTTGGATTGTGCTGGATTACAGGAGCAATTTGGACAGTGCTGGATTACAGGAGCAATTTGGACAGTGCTGGATTATGGGAGCAATTTGGACAAGTGCTGGATTACAGGCGCAATTTGAACAGTGCTGTATTGCAGGTGCAATTTGGATGGTGCTGGATTACAGGAGCAATTTGGACAGTGCTGGATTGCCAGAGCTGTTTGGACAGTGCTGAATTACAGGAGCAATTTGCACAGTGCTGTATTACAGGAGCAGTTTTGATAGTGCTGGATTGCAGGAGCAGTTTTGACAGTGCTGGGTTCTGTAGCAGTTTCTACATTGCTGGCTTCTGGAGCACTTTGGACAGTGCTGGGTTCTGGAGCAGTTTGGACAGTGCAGGATTGCAGGTGCAGTTTGGACAGTGCTGGATTCTGGTACAGTTTGGACAGTGCTGGATTGTAGGAGCAGTTTGGACAGTGCTGGATTGCCGGTGCTGTTTGGACAGTGCTGGATTGCAGGAGCAGTTTGGACAGTGCTGGACAGCAGGAGCAGTTTGGACAGAGCTCGATTTCAGGAGCAGTTTGCACAGTGCTGGATTACAGGAGCAGTTTCGACAGTCCTGCGTTCTGGAGCAGTTTGCACAGTGCAGGATTGTAGGAGCCGTTTGGAAAGTGCGGTATTAAAGGAGCTGTTTGGTCAGTGGTGGACTGCAGGAGCAGTTTTGACAGTGCTGGGTTACAGGAGCAGTTTGGACAATGCTGGGTTACAGGTGCAGTTTTGACAGTGCTGGATTACAGGAGCAGTTTGGACAGTGTTGTGTTCTGGAGCAGTTTGGACAGTGCTGGGTTCTGAGCAGTTTGTACAGTGCTGTATTGCAGGAGCTGTTAGGACAGTGCTGGGTTCTGGAGCAGTTTGGACAGTGCTGTGTTCTGGAGCAGTTTAGGCTGTGCTGAATTGCAGGAGCAGTTTGGACAGTGCTGGATTACAGGAGCAGTTTGGACAGTGCTGGGTTCTGGTGTTGTTTGTACAGCGTTGGGTTCTGAGCAGGTTCGACAGTGCTGGGTTCTGAGCAGTTTGTAGAGTGTTGTATTGCAGGAGCTGTTTGGACAGTACTGGGTTCTGGAGCAGTTTGTACAGTGCTGTATTGCAGGCGCAGTTTGGACAGTGCTGGATTTATGGAGCAATTTGGACAGTGCTGGATTGCCTGAGCAGTTTGCACCTGCAGGAGCAGTTTGGACAGTGCTGGATTACAGGAGCAATTTGGACATTGCTGGATTACAGGAGCAATTTGGACAGTGCTGGATTACATGCACAATTTGAACAGTGCTGTATTGCAGGAGCAATTTGTACAGTGCTGGATTACAGGAGCAGTTTCGACAGTCCTGCGTTCTGGAGCAGTTTGGACAGTGCAGGATTGTAGGAGCCATTTGGACAGTGCTGTATTACAGGAGCTGTTTGGTCAGTGGTGGGCTGCAGGAGCAGTTTTGACAGTGCTGGGTTACAGGAGCAGTTTGGACAATGCTGGGTTACTGGAGCAGTTTGGACAGTGTTGGATTACAGGAGCAGTTTGGACAGTGCTGTGCTCTGGAGCAGTTTAGGCAGTGCTGAATTGCAGGAGCGGTTTGAACAGTGCTCGATTACAGGTGCAGTTTGGACAGTGCTGTGTTCTGGAGCAGTTTGGACAGTGTTGTGTTCTGGAGCAGTTTCGACAGTGCTGGTTTCTGAGCAGATTGGACAGTGCTGGGTTCTGAGCAGTTTGTAGAGTGCTGTATTGCAGGAGCTGTTTGGACAGTGCTCGGTTCTGGAGCAGTTTGTACAGTGCTGTATTGCAGGAGCTGTTTGAACAGTGCTGTATTGCAGGAGCAGTTTGGACAATGCTGGATTACAGGAGCAATTTGGACAGTGCTGGATTTCCTGAGCAGTTTGGACTGTGCTGGACTGCAGGAGCAGTTTGGACAGTGCTGGATTACAGGAGCAATTTGGACAGTGCTGGATTACAGGAGCAATTTGGACGGTGCTGGATTACGGGAGCAATTTGGACAAGTGCTGGATTACAGGCGCAATTTGAACAGTGCTGTATTGCAGGAGCAATTTGGATGGTGCTGGATTACAGGAGCAATTTGGACAGTGCTGGATTGCCAGAGCTGTTTGGACAGTGCTGAATTACAGGAGCAATTTGCACAGTGCTGTATTACAGGAGCAGTTTTGATAGTGCTGGATTGCAGGAGCAGTTTTGACAGTGCTGGGTTCTGTAGCAGTTTCTACATTGCTGGCTTCTGGAGCACTTTGGACAGTGCTGGGTTCTGGAGCAGTTTGGACAGTGCAGGATTGCAGGTGCAGTTTGGACAGTGCTGGATTCTGGTACAGTTTGGACAGTGCTGGATTGTAGGAGCAGTTTGGACAGTGCTGGATTGCCGGTGCTGTTTGGACAGTGCTGGATTGCAGGAGCAGTTTGGACAGTGCTGGACAGCAGGAGCAGTTTGGACAGAGCTCGATTTCAGGAGCAGATTGCACAGTGCTGGATTACAGGAGCAGTTTCGACAGTCCTGCGTTCTGGAGCAGTTTGCACAGTGCAGGATTGTAGGAGCCGTTTGGAAAGTGCGGTATTAAAGGAGCTGTTTGGTCAGTGGTGGACTGCAGGAGCAGTTTTGACAGTGCTGGGTTACAGGAGCAGTTTGGACAGTGCTGTGTTCTGGAGCAGTTTAGGCAGTGCTGAATTACAGGAGCAGTTTGAACAGTGCTGGATTACAGGAGCAGTTTGGACAGTGTTGTGTTCTGGAGCAGTTTGGACAGTACTGGGTTCTGAGCAGTTTGTACAGTGCTGTATTGCAGGAGCAGTTTGGACAGTGCTGGATTACAGGAGCAATTTGTACAGTGCTGGATTGCCGGAGCAGTTTGGACAGTGCTGGATTGCCTGAGCAGTTTGGACATTGCTGGATTACAGGAGCAATTTGGACAGTGCTGGATTACGGGAGCAATTTGGACAAGTGCTGGATTACAGGCGCAATTTGAACAGTGCTGTATTGCAGGAGCAATTTGGATGGTGCTGGATTACAGGAGCAATTTGGACAGTGCTGGATTGCCAGAGCTGTTTGGACAGTGCTGAATTACAGGAGCAATTTGCACAGTGCTGTATTACAGGAGCAGTTTTGATAGTGCTGGATTGCAGGAGCAGTTTTGACAGTGCTGGGTTCTGTAGCAGTTTCTACATTGCTGGCTTCTGGAGCACTTTGGACAGTGCTGGGTTCTGGAGCAGTTTGGACAGTGCAGGATTGCAGGTGCAGTTTGGACAGTGCTGGATTCTGGTACAGTTTGGACAGTGCTGGATTGTAGGAGCAGTTTGGACAGTGCTGGATTGCCGGTGCTGTTTGGACAGTGCTGGATTGCAGGAGCAGTTTGGACAGTGCTGGACAGCAGGAGCAGTTTGGACAGAGCTCGATTTCAGGAGCAGATTGCACAGTGCTGGATTACAGGAGCAGTTTCGACAGTCCTGCGTTCTGGAGCAGTTTGCACAGTGCAGGATTGTAGGAGCCGTTTGGAAAGTGCGGTATTAAAGGAGCTGTTTGGTCAGTGGTGGACTGCAGGAGCAGTTTTGACAGTGCTGGGTTACAGGAGCAGTTTGGACAGTGCTGTGTTCTGGAGCAGTTTAGGCAGTGCTGAATTACAGGAGCAGTTTGAACAGTGCTGGATTACAGGAGCAGTTTGGACAGTGTTGTGTTCTGGAGCAGTTTGGACAGTACTGGGTTCTGAGCAGTTTGTACAGTGCTGTATTGCAGGAGCAGTTTGGACAGTGCTGGATTACAGGAGCAATTTGTACAGTGCTGGATTGCCGGAGCAGTTTGGACAGTGCTGGATTGCCTGAGCAGTTTGGACATTGCTGGATTACAGGAGCAATTTGGACAGTGCTGGATTACAGGAGCAATTTGCACAGTGCTGGATTACAGGAGCAGTTTGGACAGTCCTGCGTTCTGGAGCAGTTTGGACAGTGCAGGATTGTAGGAGCCGTTTGGACAATACTGTATTACAGGAGCAGTTTGGACAGTGGTGGACTGCAGGAGCAGTTTTGACAGTGCTGGGTTACAGGAGCAGTTTGGACAATGCTGGGTTACAGGAACAGTTTTGACAGTGCTGGATTACAGGAGCAGTTTGGACAGTGCTGTATTCTGGAGCAGTTTTGACAGTGCTGGGTTCTGTAGCAGTTTGTACATTGTTGGGATCTGGAGCAGTTTGGACAGAGCTAGATTGCAGGAGCTGTTTGGACAGTGCTGGATAGAAGGAACAGTTTGGACAGTGCTCGATTACAGGAGCAGTTTGCACAGTGCTGGATTACAGGAGCAGTTTGGACAGTCCTGCGTTCTGGAGCAGTTTGGACAGTGCAGGATTGTAGGAGCCGTTTGGACAATGCTGTATTACAGGAGCAGTTTGGACAGTGGTGGACTGCAGGAGCAGTTTTGACAGTGCTGGGTTACAGGAGCAGTTTGGACAATGCTGGGTTACAGGAACAGTTTTGACAGTGCTGGATTACAGGAGCAGTTTGGACAGTGCTGTATTCTGGAGCAGTTTGGACAATGCTGTGTTCTGGAGCAGTTTAGACAGTGCTGAGTTGCAGGAGCAGTTTAAACAGTGATGGATTGCAGGAGCAGTTTGGACAGTGCTGTGTTCTGAGCAGTTTGGACAGTGCTGGGTTCTGGAGCAGTTTGTACAGCGTTGTGTTCTGAGCAATTTGGACAGTGCTGGGTTTTGAGCAGTTTGTACAGTGCTGTATTGCAGGAGCTGTTTGGACAGTGCTGGATTGCAGGAGCAGTTTGGACAGTGCTGGATTGCAGGAGCAGTTTGGACAGTGCTGGATTGCAGGAGCAATTTGGAAAGTGCAGGATTGCTGGAGCAGTTTGGATAGTGCTGGATTGCAGGAGCAGTTTTGATAGTGCTGGATTGCAGGCGCAGTTTGGACGGTGCTGGGTTCTGGAGCAGTTTGGATAGTGCTGGATTGCAGGAGCTGTTTGGACAGTGCTGGATTGCAGGAGCTGTTTGGACTTTGCTGGACTGCAGTAGCAGTTTGGATTGTGCTGGATTACAGGAGCAATTTGGACAGTGCTGGATTACAGGAGCAATTTGGACAGTGCTGGATTACAGGCGCAATTTGAACAGTGCTGTATTGCAGGAGCAATTTGGACGGTGCTGAATTACAGGAGCAATTTGGACAGTACTGGATTGCCAGAGCTGTTTGGACAGTGCTGGATTGCAGGAGCAGTTTTGACAGTGCTGGGTTCTGTAGCAGTTTGTACATTGCTGGCTTCTGGAGCACTTTGGACAGTGCTGGGTTCTGGAGCAGTTTGGACAGTGCAGGATTGCTGGTGCAGTTTGGACAGTGCTGGATTCTGGTACAGTTTGGACAGTGCTGGATTGTAGGAGCAGTTTGGACAGTGCTGGATTGCCTGTGCTGTTTGGACAGTGCTGGATTACAGGAGCAGTTTGGACAGTGTTGGATTGCAGGAGCAGTTTGGACAGTGCTGGATTGCAGGAGCAGTTTGGACAGTGCTGGATTGCAGGAGCAGTTTGGACAGTGATAAAAACAAAAACCTGCGGATGCTGTTTTTTTCTTTCTGGCAACAGTTCTCAGCATCCGCAATTTGGACAGTGCTGGATTACAGGAGCAGTTTCGACAGTCCTGCGTTCTGGAGCTGTTTGGACAGTGCAGGATTGTATGAGCCGTTTGGACAGTGCGGTATTAAAGGAGCAGTTTGGTCAGTGGTGGACTGCAGGAGCAGTTTTGACAGTGCTGGGTTACAGGAGCAGTTTGGACAATGCTGGGTTACAGGAGCAGTTTGGACAGTGCTGTGTTCTGGAGCAGTTTAGGCAGTGCTGAATTGCAGGAGCAGTTTGAACAGTGCTGGATTACGGGAGCAGTTTGGACAGTGTTGTGTTCTGGAGCAGTTTGGACAGTGCTGGTTTCTGAGCAGATTGTACAGTGCTGTATTGCAGGAGCTGTTTGGACAGTGCTGGGTTCTGGAGCAGTTTGGACAGTGCTGTGTTCTGGAGCAGTTTAGGCTGTGCTGAATTGCAGGAGCAGTTTGGACAGTGCTGGATTACAGGAGCAGTTTGGACAGTGCTGTGCTCCGGAGCAATTTGGACAGTGCTGTGTTCTGGAGCAGGGTGGACAGTGCTGGTTTCTGAGCAGTTTGGACAGTGCTGGGTTCTGGAGCAGTTTGTACAGCGTTGGGTTCTGAGCAGTTTCGACAGTGCTGCTTTCTGAGCAGTTTGTAGAGTGCTGTATTGCAGGAGCTGTTTGGACAGTGCTGGGTTCTGGAGCAGTTTGTACAGTGCTGTATTGCAGGAGCTGTTTGAACGGTGCTGTATTGCAGGAGCAGTTTGGACAGTGCTGGATTACAGGAGCAATTTGGACAGTGCTGGATTGCGTGAGCAGTTTGGACAGTGCTGGACTGCAGGATCAGTTTGGACAGTGCTGGATTACAGGAGCAATTTGGACATTGCTGGATTAGAGGAGCAATTTGGACAGTGCTGGATTACAGGCACAATTTGAACAGTGCTGTATTGCAGGAGCAATTTGGACAGTGCTGGTTTTTCAGGAGCAATTTGGCCAGTGCTGGATTGCCAGAGCTGTTTGGAAAGTGCTGGATTACAGGAGCAATTTGCACAGTGCTGGATTGCAGGAGCAGTTTTGACAGTGCTGGGTTCAGTAGCAGTTTGCACATTGCTGGGTTCTGGAGCGATTTGGACAGTGCTGGATTGCAGGAGCTGTTTGGACAGTGCTGGACAGCAGGAGCAGTTTGGACAGTGTTCGAATTCAGGAGCAGTTTGCACAGTGCTGGATTACAGGAGCAGTTTCGGCAGTCCAGCGTTCTGCAGCAGTTTATACAGTGCTCGATTTCAGGTGCAGTTTGGACAATGCTGGTTTACAGGAGCAGTTTGGACAATGCTGGGTTACAGGAGCAGTTTGGACAGTGCTGGATGCAGGAGCCGTTTAGGCAGTGCTGGATTGCAGGAGCAGTTTGGATAGTGCTGGATTGCAGGAGCAGTTTGGACAGTGTTGGGTTCAGGAGCAGCTTAGACAGTGTTGGGTTCTGGAGCAGTTTGAACAATGCTGGCTTCTGGAGCAGTTTGGACAGTTCTGGATTTCTGGAGCAGTTTGGACAGTGCTGGGTTCTGAGCAGTTTGGACAGTGCTGGGTTCCGTAGCAGTTTGTACAGTGCTGGGTTCTGGAGCAGTTTGGACATTGCTGGACTGCTGGAGCAGTTTGGACAGTGCTTGATTACAGGAGCAGTTTGCACAGTGCTGGATTACAGGAGCAGTTTGGATAGTGCTGGACTGCAGGAGCAGTTTGGACAGTGCTCGCTTACAGGAGCAGTTTGCACAGTGCTGGATTACCCGAGCAGTTTGGACAGTCCTGCATTCTGGAGCAGTTTGGACAGTGCAGGATTGTAGGAGCAGTTTAGACAGTGCTGTTTTACAGGAGCATTTTGGACAGTGGTGGACTGCAGGAGCAGTTTTGACAGTGCTGGTTTACAGGCGCGGTTTGGACAGTGCTGGATTGCAGGCGCAGTTTGGACAATGCTGGATTCTGGTGCAGTTTGGGCAGTGCTGGATTGCAGGAGCAGTTTGGACAGTGCTGGATTGCAGGAGCATTTTGGACAGTGCTGGGTTCTGCAACATTTTGGACAGTGCTGGATTGCAGGAGCAGTTTGGACAGTGTTGGGCTCTGGAGCAGTTTGGACAGTGCTGGATTGCAGGCGCAGTTTGGACAGTGCTGGATTCTGGTGCAGTTTGGACAGTGCTGGATTTTCGGAGCATTTTGGACAGTCCTGGATTGCCGGTGCAGTTTGGACAGTGCTGGATTCTGGAGCAGTTTGGACAGTGCTGGATTGCAGGAGCAGTTTCCACAGTGCTGGATTGCAGGAGCAGTTTTGACAGTGATAAAAACAAAAATTTGCGGATGCTGTTTTTTGTTCTTTTTGGCGACAGTTCTCAGCATCCGCAGTTTGGACAGTGCTGGATTGAAGGATCAATTTGGACAGAGCTGGATTGCAGGATCAGTTTGGACAGTGCTATATTCTGGAGCAGTTTGGACAGTGCTGGATTCTGGAGCAGTTTGGACAGTGCTGGATTTCAGTAGCAGTTTTGACAGTGCTGGATTGCAGGAGAAGTATGGACAGTGCTGGATTGCCAGAGCAGTTTGTACAGTGCTGTATTGCAGGAGCTGTTTGAACAGTGCTGTATTGCAGGAGCAGTTTGGACAGTGCTGGATTACAGGAGCAATTTGTACAGTGCTGGATTACAGGCGCAATTTGGACATTGCTGGATTACAGGAACAGTTTGTACAGTGCTGGATTACAGGAGCAATTTGGACTCTGCTGGGTTGCCTGAGCAGTTTGTTCAGTGCTGGACTGCAGGAGCTGTTTTGACAGTGCTGGATTACAGGAGCAATTTGGACAGTGCTGGATTTCAGGAGCAATTTGGACTGTGCTGGGTTGCCTGAGCAGTTTGGACAGTGCTGGACTGCAGGAGCAGTTTGGACAGTGCTGGACTGCAGGAGCAGTTTGGACAGTGCTGGACTGCAGGAGCAGTTTGGACAGTGCTGGATTACAAGAGCAGTTTCGACAGTCCAGCGTTCTGGAGCAGTTTGGACAGTGCTGTATTACAGGAGCAGTTTGGACAGTGGTGGACTGCAGGAGCAGTTTTGACAGTGCTGGGTTACAGGAGCGGTTTGGACAGTGCTGGATTGCAGGAGCAGTTTAGACAGTGTTGGGTCAGGAGCAGCTTAGACAGTGTTGGGTTCTGGAGCAGTTTGAACAATGCTGGGTTCTGGACAGTTTGGACAGTGCTGGATTTCTGGAGCAGTTTGCACAGTGCTGGATTGCAGGTGCAGTTTGGACAGTGCTGGATTGCATGCGCAGTTTGGACAGTGCTGGATTGCAGGCGCAGTTTGGACAGTGCTGGATTGCAGGCGCAGTTTGGACAGTGCTGGATTGCCGGTGCAGTTTTGACAGTGCTGGATTGCAGGAGCAGTTTGGACAGTGCTGGATTTTAGGAGCAATTTGGACAGTGCTGGATTGCCGGTGCAGTTTTGACAGTGCTGGATTGCAGGAGCAGTTTGGACAGTGCTGGATTGCAGGAGAAGTTTGGACAGTGCTGGATTGCAGGAGCAGTTTGGACAGTGCTGGATTGCCAGAGCAGTTTGTACAGTGCTGTATTGCAGGAGCTGTTTGAACAGTGCTGTCTTGCAGGAGCAGTTTGGACAGTGCTGGATTACAAGAGCAATTTGGACAGTGCTGGATTACAGGCGCAATTTGGACATTGCTGGATTACAGGAACAGTTTGTACAGTGCTGGATTACAGGAGCAATTTGGACAGTGCTGGATTACAGGCGCAATTTGGACATTGCTGGATTACAGGAACAGTTTGTACAGTGCTGGATTACAGGAGCAATTTGGACTCTGCTGGGTTGCCTGAGCAGTTTGTTCAGTGCTGGACTGCAGGAGCTGTTTTGACAGTGCTGGATTACAGGAGCAATTTGGACAGTGCTGGATTTCAGGAGCAATTTGGACAGTGCTGGGTTGCCTGAGCAGTTTGGACAGTGCTGGACTGCAGGAGCAGTTTGGACAGTGCTGGACTGCAGGAGCAGTTTGGACAGTGCTGGATTACAAGAGCAGTTTCGACAGTCCAGCGTTCTGGAGCAGTTTGGACAGTGCTGTATTACAGGAGCAGTTTGGACAGTGGTGGACTGCAGGAGTAGTTTTGACAGTGCTGGGTTACAGGAGCAATTTGGACAATGCTGTGTTACAGGAGCAGTTTGGACAGTGCTGGATTGCAGGAGCAGTTTAGACAGTGTTGGGTCAGGAGCAGCTTAGACAGTGTTGGGTTCTGAAGCAGTTTGAACAATGCTGGGTTCTGGACAGTTTGGACAGTGCTGGATTTCTGGAGCAGTTTGCACAGTGCTGGATTGCAGGAGCAGTTTGGAAAGTGCCGGGTTCTGAGCAGTTTAGGCAGTGCTGGATTGCAGGAGCAGTTTTGACAGTGATGGATCTTGAGCAGTTTGGACTGTGCTGGGTTCTGTAGCAGTTTGTACAGTGCTGGGTTCTGGAGCAGTTTGGACAATGATGCTTTGCAGGAGCAGTTTGGACAGTGCTGGATTACAGGAGCAGTTTGCACAGTGCTGGATTACAGGAGCAGTTTGCACAGTGCTGGATTACAGGAGCAGTTTGGACAGTCCTGCGTTCTGGAGCAGTTTGGACAGTGCAGGATTGTAGGAGCAGTTTGGACATTGCTGTTTTACAGGAGCAGTTTGGACAGTGGTGGACTGCAGGAGCAGTTTTGACAGTGCTGGGTTACAGGAGCAGTTTGGACGGTGCTGGGTTCTGGAGCATATTGGACAGTACTGGATTGCAGGAGCAGTTTTGATAGTGCTGGATTACAGGAGCAGTTTGGACGGTGCTGGGTTCTGGACCAGTTTGGACAGTGCTGGATTGCAGGAGCAGTTTGGACAGTCCTGGACTGCAGGAGAAGTTTGGATAGTGCTGGATTGCCGGTGCAGTTTGGACAGTGCTAGATTGCAGGAGCAGTTTGGACTTTGCTGGATTGCAGGAGCAGTTTGGACAGTGATAAAAACAAAAAACTGCGGATGCTGTATTATTTTTCTTTTTGGCGACAGTTCTCAACATCCACAATTTGGACAGTGCTGGATTGCAGGATCAATTTGGACAGTGCCGGATTGCAGGACCAATTTGGACATTGCTGTATTCTGGAGAAGTTTGGACAGTGCTGGATTCTGGAGCATTTTGGACAGTGCTGGATTGCAGGAGCAGTTTGGATAGTGCTGGACTGCAGGAGCAGTTTGGACAGTGTTGGGTTCTGGAGCAGTTTGGACAATGCTGGGTTCTGGAGCCGTTTGGACAGTGCTGCGTTCTGGAGCAGTTTGGACAGTGGTAGGTTCAGGAGCAGTTTGGACAGTGCTGGATTACAGGAGCAGTTTGGACAGTCCTGGGTTCTGGAGCAGTTTTGACAGTGCTGGGTTCATAGCAGTTTTGACAGTCCTGGGTTCTGGAACAGTTTGTACAGTGCTGTATTGCAGGAGCAGTTTGAACTGTGCTGGATTGCAGGATCAATTTGGACAGTGCTGGATTGCAGGATTAGTTTGGACAGTGCTGTATTCTGGAGCAGTTTGGACAGTGCTGGGTTCTGTAGCAGTTTGTACATTGCTGGGTTCTGGAGCAGTTTGGACAGTGCTGGATTGCAGGAGCTGTTTGGACAGTGCTGGACAGCAGGAGCAGTTTGGACACTGCTGGATTGTAGGAGCCGTTTGGACAGTGCTGTATTACAGGAGCAGTTTGGACAGGGGTGGACTGCAGGAGCAGTTTTGACAGTGTTGAGTTACAGGAGCAGTTTGGACAATGCTGGGTTACAGGAGCAGTTTGGGCAGTGCTGGATTGCAGGACCAGTTTCGACAGTGCTGGATTACAGGAGCAGTTTGGACAGTGCTGCATTACAGGAGCAGTTTGGACAGTGCTGGATTACAGGAGCGGTTTGGACAGTGCTGGATTGCAGGAGCTGTTTGGACAATGTTGGGTTCAGGAGCAGCTTAGACAGTGTTGGGTTCTGGAGCAGTTTGAACAATGCTGGATTTCTGGAGCAGTTTGGACAGTGCTGGATTGCAGGAGCAGTTTGGACAGTGCTGGGTTCTGAGCAGTTTGGACTTTGCTGGATTGCAGGAGCAGTTTGGACAGTGATAAAAACAAAAAACTGCGGATGCTGTATTATTTTTCTTTTTGGCGACAGTTCTCAACATCCACAATTTGGACAGTGCTGGATTGCAGGATCAATTTGGACAGTGCCGGATTGCAGGACCAATTTGGACATTGCTGTATTCTGGAGAAGTTTGGACAGTGCTGGATTCTGGAGCATTTTGGACAGTGCTGGATTGCAGGAGCAGTTTGGATAGTGCTGGACTGCAGGAGCAGTTTGGACAGTGTTGGGTTCTGGAGCAGTTTGGACAATGCTGGGTTCTGGAGCCGTTTGGACAGTGCTGCGTTCTGGAGCAGTTTGGACAGTGGTAGGTTCAGGAGCAGTTTGGACAGTGCTGGATTACAGGAGCAGTTTGGACAGTCCTGGGTTCTGGAGCAGTTTTGACAGTGCTGGGTTCATAGCAGTTTTGACAGTCCTGGGTTCTGGAACAGTTTGTACAGTGCTGTATTGCAGGAGCAGTTTGAACTGTGCTGGATTGCAGGATCAATTTGGACAGTGCTGGATTGCAGGATTAGTTTGGACAGTGCTGTATTCTGGAGCAGTTTGGACAGTGCTGGGTTCTGTAGCAGTTTGTACATTGCTGGGTTCTGGAGCAGTTTGGACAGTGCTGGATTGCAGGAGCTGTTTGGACAGTGCTGGACAGCAGGAGCAGTTTGGACACTGCTGGATTGTAGGAGCCGTTTGGACAGTGCTGTATTACAGGAGCAGTTTGGACAGGGGTGGACTGCAGGAGCAGTTTTGACAGTGTTGAGTTACAGGAGCAGTTTGGACAATGCTGGGTTACAGGAGCAGTTTGGGCAGTGCTGGATTGCAGGACCAGTTTCGACAGTGCTGGATTACAGGAGCAGTTTGGACAGTGCTGCATTACAGGAGCAGTTTGGACAGTGCTGGATTACAGGAGCGGTTTGGACAGTGCTGGATTGCAGGAGCTGTTTGGACAATGTTGGGTTCAGGAGCAGCTTAGACAGTGTTGGGTTCTGGAGCAGTTTGAACAATGCTGGATTTCTGGAGCAGTTTGGACAGTGCTGGATTGCAGGAGCAGTTTGGACAGTGCTGGGTTCTGAGCAGTTTGGACTGTGCTGGGTTCTGGAGCAGTTTGTACAGTGCTGGGTTCTGGAGCTGTTTGGACAGTGATGGACTGTAGGAGCAGTTTGGACAGTCCTGCGTTCTGGAGCAGTTGGGCAGTGCAGGGTTGTAGGAGCAGTTTGGACAGTGCTGTCTACATGAACAGTTTGGACAGTGGTGAGTTACAGGAGCAGTTTGGACAGTGCTGGATTCTGGAGCAGTTTTGACAGTGCTGGATTGCAGGAGCAGTATGGACAGTCCTGGACTTCAGGAGAAGTTTGGACAGTGCTGGATTGCCGGCGCAATTTGGACAGTGATAAAAAGAAAAAACTGCGGATGTTGTTTTTTTTTGGCGACAGTTCTCAGCATCCGCAATTTGGACAGTGCTGGATTGCACGAGCAGTTAGGACAGTGCTGGATTGCAGGATCAGTTTGGACAGTGCTGTGTTCTGGAGCAGTTTGGACAGTGCTGGATTCTGGAGCAGTTTGGACAGTGCTGGATTCTGGAGCAGTTTGGACCGTGGTGGGTTGCAGGAGCAGTTTGGACAGTGCTGGATTGCAGGAGCAGTTTGCATAGTACTGGACTGCAGGAGCAGTTTGGATAGTGCTGGACTGCAGGAGCAGTTTGGATAGTGCTGGACTGGAGGAGCAGTTTGGACAGTTCTGGGTTCTGGAGCAGTTTGGACAGTGCTTGATTGTGGAGCAGTTTGGACAGTCCTGGATTGCAGCAGCAGTTTGAATAGTTCTGGTTTCTGATGCAGTTTAATCAGTGTAAGCAATAAATGCAGATTTTCCTTGGTCTGAATCCAGACTCACCAGATGACCTGCTTCCCGCAATAATGGGAAATAATCTTGTATAGCTTGATTGTTCTTCTATTGTATTCCCATTGTATTCCCAAATCAGACACTTTCCTAATGTATGGACATTTCGCCAGCCAGATTTTATGGTACTTTTCTCAGTGCTCCTTGGGCACAGAGCCATGAATAATTCCCCATGAGCTACTCAATGATACATTTCATACCTCCGAGCTGAATAAAGATTCAAATCTTAAATAAAACAGAAGTATCTCTATAACCAGAAAACTGTTCAGAAAATACAAAACAAACATTAAATCTAATTTTCAATATAGAAATCACACAATTTTTGTAACATGAGTCATTGTTTAACCTTTTTCAACTGATTTCAAAAATCAGTTTTTGTCTCCAAACCCAGGCCACATATTTTAGTTCCAAAACAATTGAGCTATAAATCAATGTTTAAAAAAATTACAAGAATTGTGCCAATGAATAGATCAATACAATTTGTTGCTCTGATTAACTCTGTGAAGTTTTCCACTCTCCAGAGCTGGATTAATACACTCGCCTGTTACTTCACCTGTTAAGTGCTGGTAAACCACTTCTGAAGCATGAAATGAGCATTATTGCAGGTGAGTTCTGATTGAGCAAGTTTTTAACCAGCAAGACAAAGCTTCAATTCAGTGACAAGCGTTTGGCCCATCTAATGTGTACCAATATACTTTCTGTAGAGGTAAGTTTTAAGGAGCATCTTAAAGGAGGAAAGAGAGCTGGAATGTTTTAGTGAGAGCATTCCAGAGCTTGATCCTCAGCTGCTGAATGCAAGGCAGCCAATGGTGGAGCAATTAAAATCAGGACTGCACAAGAGGCCTGAATTAGAGAAGGGCAGAGATCTTAAAGGGTTGGGCCTTGAGGCAATTACAGAGATAGGGAGGTGTCAGGCCAGGGAGTGATTTGAAAATAAAGGTGAGAGTTTTAAATCGAAGTATTGCTTAGCCCGAAGCCAATGTAGTTTAACAAACACAAGTGTGATGGGTGAACGGGAATTGATATCAATGGACATGGGAGCGGAGCTTTGGATAACCTCATGTTTACAGAGTGTAAAACATTGGAGGCCAGCCAGGAGTGCACTGGAATAGTCAAGTCTAGAGGAAACAAAGAAATGAATGAGGTTTCAACTGCAGATGACCTGAGGCAGTGGCAAAGTATGGAGGCGGAAATAGGCAATCTTAGTGATTGCATAGTTACTTAGAAGCTCATTTCAGAGTGAAGTATGATGCCAAGGTTGCAAACAGTCTGGTTCAGCCTCAGACAGTTGCCAGGTAGAGGGATGGAATCAGTGGCTGGGGTGTGGAGTTTGTGGCCCGCACTTAGGAAATGGCGTCAGTCTTCATCGCAATCTTATCACAAGCCTTCTATAAGTCCATATAAATCATGTCCATTATTACTCCCTTATCTACCACATTAATGACTTCCTCAAAAAGTTCATCTACATTAGTTAGACATGATGATTTACAAATTCATGCTGGCTGTTACTGATCAATTCATATTCATCCAAGTGTTCAGTCACTCTGTCCCTAATGACAGACTAGTCATTTCCTCACAACAGACATTCGAATAATGAGCCTATAACTTGCTGGTTTCTCTTTCCCACCCTTCTTAAATAATGAAGTGGCTTATGGCAATCTTCCAGTCCAAGGGGACACTTGTTGAATCAAGAGTGCTTTGGAAGATTATGGCCAAAATTTTACGTCTTGTGGGCGGGCGCATACCTAAACCGAATGGACATGAAATAGCGCAAGATGACGTCGGGCAAGCATCCCGACATCATCCTGCACGTGACCAATCTTCAGGTCAGCGGCCATGCACATGTCAGAGATGCATCTGCCAACAATTAAAGGGGCACTTAAGGCCACTAAAAAGGCAATTGATCCCGATTTTATATTGCCTATGCGATTTTGCATTGGTCGCATGGGAAAAACGGGCAGGCGGGCATGCCATTTTTAACGAAACTTCATCCAAGGGTGTGATAAAAAGGATCAGTAGCATTGCCTGTGTGAATAGTGAGGAGGTTAGGGGATAGTTTGATGCTCGTTGCTTATTTGAACATGACAGCTTCATCTCTGTTCTGAGCTTCATTCTTAGCATTTCTCGACTTCATTTCAGGACTCACTGGTGTCTCCAAGGCCCCTGGAGGATTTTAACCATGTGGACCCTTCCCTGCACCAGACAGCCTTCTGTAACCCTGGTAATGGGGATTGTGGTCTCCGCTGGAGACACCTCCTCTGAAGAGGAAGAAAGGGGTAGAAGGAAGAGGAGGCCAGGTGTCCCAAAGCAGCTTCCAGGAGAGCAACCTGTGGGGGGAGAGGCGCAGGCACAAGAGGTGCAGGGCCAGCAGGTAGTTCAAGACAGAAGGAAGTGCAGAAGATGCCACTATCCTGCTGCCAGAGTTTACAGGCGGCGAAGCAGCTACCTCAATATGTTCGAGGTGCAATGCTGAAGGAGGCTCCGGCCTCTCCAGGGCAACTGTGACCTCCACTTGCAAGATGATTGAGCCTGAGGTCACCTCCAACTGTACGGGTAGGCACCCCATGCTAGTAGCTCTGAAGGTCACTGTGGCCCTCAACTTCTATGCCTCCTGCTCTTCCCAAGGGTCAGTGGGGTATCTGTGTGGAGTCTCCCAGTCAGCTGTCCATAGTTGCATTAAGCTGGTGACAAGCTCTTTTCAGGTGGGTACTGACATTTATTCATTTCCGCACAGACGAGGCCAGCCAGGCTGAGCGAGCCAGAGGGTTTTGCAGCGATTGCTGGGTTCCCCTGTGTCCAGGGTGCCATCAACTGCACACATGTGGCCATCAAGGTGCCAGTGAGTCAGTCGGGTGCCTTCGTCAAATGGAAGGGATTCTACTCCATGAATGTGCAGATAGTGTGTGACCACAGGATGCAGATTCTGCAAGTCTGTGCAAGGTACCCTGGCGGCTCCCATGACGCTTACATCCTGAGACACTCCCTGGTGCCGAGGCTCTTCAATGCTCCAGCCCGACTGGATGGATGGCTGCTGGGTGACAAGGGCTATCCATTGAAAAGGTGGCTTATGACACCTCTCCGCCACTCAACAAAGGAGGTGTCAAGAAGAGAGGACCATAGATCTTCTGAAGATGTGCTTCCGATGTCTGGACCGTTCAGGGAGAGCACTACCATACCCCCCAGAGCAGGTGTCGCTGATATTGGTTGCAAGCTGCGCTCTCCATAATCTGGCACTGGCAAGGGGGGACCCAATGGAGGAAAAGGATCTTGAGGCAGCTGCACAGGCCACAGAGGCTGAATTCAGTAGTGAGTCAGAAGAGGAGCATGGTGAGGGAAATGCTGTGGAGGCAGACCTTTGTATCTGTCAGGGAGACAGGAATACCAGGGCAGCCTTGATCCAACGCTTCTTCAGCTAGGCTGCAAAAGATCACCTTCCACCTCATGCCAGGGCTGCTGCCTCCATCGCGAATTTCTGAAATGACCCTTTCATTTGAACCCAAAGTCCACTCAGTGTCTGTGCAATAAAATTTAGAGCCGCTCACATCCAGCATTACGTGCCCTGCACCTACAAAACAAGTGAAGCATACTCAGGCCATTAAGACAAAAGAAAAATTTATATCATGTTGGCATTTACATCAAATGAAGAAAACTATATATGGGGTTAATGGTCACATCAGTAAACATATTAACAAAACATGGCAGAACAGAAGATCTTGTGCTCACGGTGCCTTAAACTTACATTTGCTAGTGCTGCGTCTTGTTGCCCCCCACACCTCGCTGGCAGTGGCATTGGAGGCAGCCTGCTGACTCTGCTGTCCTGTTGGCCTTGATGACCTTGGCCATTGTCCTTTGGCCAGTGGAGCCCATGGTTCCCCCGCCTGGGAGGGAGCAGCAGTGCCTCGCAGTCATTGCAGCTTCATCAAATGCCACGATCACTGGCAGAGGGGCAGAGCAGCTGCTGCTGTCATCCAGAGCGCCCTGAGAGGAACCCGCAGAGACGACAAGCAGCTCGTGCGCCAACATGAGGTCGCTGTGGACCTCCCTGCATTCCATTGATGGACAGGCACCGAGCTGGGAAGCTGGATACTTCATCCATCTCCCACACTGGCACTGACCATCGAGGGTCATTGCCTATGTGAGGGCCAGCAGGTCCGAGCACAACCCCAGGAACACATGATTCTGTTCCTGGAGCTCCCCCTCTCTGTCAATGGAGGAGGCAGAGCGCTCGGCCATGAGGGTCAATGCAGTGCTCATGCTCCGCATGGACTCCTCCACAACAGAGACCATGGCACACATAATCTCATGGGTATCTGCCAGATCCTCCCACACATCTCACTGGGCATCCAGCATCTGCTGCCTAATGGACGCTTCCAGAGGCTCATTATCTGCCTTCGAATCAGCATCGTCCTGGTCCCCAGCTGTCCTCTGCCAGCGCCCTGCGCACTCTCGGTCTCCACCTGCTCCTTATGTGAGGGTGCCGTGTCCTCACCGCAATACACTAATATTCTAGCCAATGATCTAATGCCCACCAAGGTACTGGTTTCTGCACTGGTACCTGGTTCAGCGAGGGAGTGTGATGCAGGTACAACTGAAGCCCGGTGGTCCCATGGCGTCAAGGGTGGCTCTTCGGGGTCCTGTGTTCATGAATGATATGGTGATTCTAGGGGATAGCAACGACATGTCATTAATTAAAGTCATCACACTGTCACTGTGCATGCCCGGCACCCTGGTGAGACAATGGAGATCTGCATCATGGTGCCATCGTCTTTCAATGATCAATGGGGACTCCAGGTTTGAGGCTCCCATTAATGTTGAGACTACACAAGAATGTTTGCACAATCTGAAACTCTCACCTCTGTGCACTGCACTCTTACCTTCATCAGAGACCCTGCATCTCTATGACCGGCTGACCGAATTGGGTGGCAGCTCTCCAGGTCCAAAGCATCCATCTCAAATCTCATCAGAATGAAGAGATTTGAGGGGCCTTCGCCTGTCTTAGTTCTTTCGTTGGTGTGATGGCTTTTCTTCTCCTGAAATGACAGAGGAGCATTGATTAGTCCACTCTCTACCGGCAGTGCCATTGCAGCCTGGCAAACTCCCTACTCTGGGACACCTTTCAGGGACATCCAAGTCGTGGCCCTTGACCTGCAAGGCACTCAGGCCTAGCAGCCAGGGCTCACCCCCTTGGCTGGCGCCGGTGTCAGTGCCAGTTGGCACGCAGACTCTAACACCCCTAAGCTCCACGAGGAGAGGACAGCCGGCCCTAAACGCTTCTCCACACTGATTCATGCCCACTTGATACTCAACCTTGCCAAGCGCAGCAGAAGATTGAACCTTTTGTGGCACTGCACCCATGTGCGCCGCACAACTTGATGGCCGCTGACCTTGGCTGCCACCTCCCCCAGGCTTTTTTGATCAGGTGCAGTGGCCTCCTCCTGCAATCCCTGTGTACTAGAGTGTACCGCCTGACACCGACCTCCTCCACAAGGACCTCGAGGCACTCGTCCGAGAAATGGGCGGTGGGCGGGGGGGGGGGTGAGTGCCAACCTGATTTGCCCTCCCGCCTGACGTCTCCAGTCACTGGTGAGGCCATTATCCAAATGAAATGGATTCCTGGACAGACTCCAAAGATTCTCCCCTGGCAGCCTTCAGGGAGCTGCCTCTGCCAGTTTTAAAGTGCCCGCTAGGTTGCCATTGGACCCAGCGTCCGACAGGTTCCTGCCCCTTCCCGACCATTGAAAAGATGTGTTTCACGTTGGGCGGACCTTAATTGCCATCCAGTGTGAAATCGCATTTGCAACACAACCATGGCTTGAAGGGGATTCCACATCCACTTCCGCTCCCGCCAACTTGGCACACGCCAAGTGTGAAGTTCAGGCCTTTGAGTAAAGTGACCAGTGAGTGAGGATAAGGGGAGGTGATGGTGTAGTGGTATTGTTGCTGGACTAGTAACCCAGAGGTCCAGGGGGGCCTGGGACCGAATCCCACCATAGCACATGGTGGAATTTGAATTCAATAAAAATCTGGAATTAAAAGTCTACGCAGTTAAATGACCATGGAACCATTGTTGATTGGTGTAAAAACCCATTCGGTTCACTAATGTCCTTTAGGGAAGGAAATCTGTCATCGTTACCTGGTCTGGCCTACATGTGACTCCAGACCCGCAGCAATATGGTTGACTCATAAATGCACTCTGAAATGGCCTAGCAAGCCACTCAGTCATATCAAACCGTTACAAAGTCACAAAAAAGGAATGAAACCGGATGGACCACCTGGCATTGACCTAGGCACCCCTCCCTCAGCTGACGAATCAGTGCTCCTCCATGTTGAACACCACGTGGAGGAAGCACTGAGGGTGGCAAGGGTGCAGAATGTACTCTGGGTGGGGGAACTTCAATGTCCATCACCAAGAGTGGCTCAGTAGTGTGGTATCTTTGATGAATGAACCACAGGAGGCTCAGGTACAGGTTACGATCATTTATTCGAGCAATTGCAAGGAGAGAACCACCTCAAAGCAGCTTGAGGTAGCACTCTACCAAATTACGAGTATACAACTTATTTATACATCACTGATCATGTACAAGAACATTGTTCAGATTCCAATCTTGTCAGCATATAGGTTTACATTAAACAGATATCTCTGGTTCTAGGTACAAACATCCCCCTTCACCAAGGCAGAGCGTTCTCCCCCTATCTAAGCTGGGACCATCTGTCCTTTCCTTATCTGTTGAAGAGCACACTTAATCTAAAACAAAAACAGAATTACCTGGAAAAACTCAGCAAGTCTGGCAGCATCGGCGGAGAAGAAATCAGTTAACGTTTCGAGCCTTCATGGCCCTTCGGCAGAACTGCAGCATAGTTTCAACAAG
The DNA here is from genome assembly GCF_964194155.1 of Cetorhinus maximus. NCBI lineage: Eukaryota > Metazoa > Chordata > Chondrichthyes > Lamniformes > Cetorhinidae > Cetorhinus > Cetorhinus maximus. Next base: position 78,199 of record NW_027596479.1, read on the forward strand.
GGAGAAATATAAATTGGTTTAAGGTGGGTGGGGGGGGGAGGGGGGGAAGAGACACATTGAGGGTGTGGTGTGATGATTGTGGAGATGAGCAGATAATCAAAAGATGTCACAGACAAAAGGGTCAAAGAGGTGTTGAAGGTGGTGGTCTTTGTCTGAGAAAAGTGCTAATTAAGAATGGAAGACAGGATATTCAAAGTACAGCTCTAGTGGGGGTGGGGTGGAAAGACTAAAGGTTTTAGTTTTAGATTTAAAAATAATGGAAAACGTGGGGAAAGAAGAATCTATATAAGTTATTGAAAAAAAAGGGGGGGGTGGGGGGGAAAGAAACGGGGTGGGGATGGGGGGAGGGGGAGTTTAAGATCTAAAGTTGTTGAATTCAATATTCAGCCCGGAGGGCTGTAAAGTGCCTAGTCGGAAGATGAGGTGCTGTTCCTCCAGTTAATCTATCTTGTTTTCATCTTTCATCTCCAGTCTAGTTCCCAGGGTCTTTCTGGTGATTGCAGGCTCTAAGGGTGTCCAAACAGCATAAGCAGCAAGTGATAAACATCTGGTAACCCTTAACTGTTAATATATTTCATGGCATTGTCTGCCTGGAGATTCCAAGTAGTTACCTTTCAATAAATTCTTACTGTATTCCCCCTAACAGTAGCATCACTGCTGACCGAGCTGGCTGAGTCCTAAATGACATAGCTGCTAGACTGGGTCTGCGGAAGGTGGTGAGGGAACCAACAAGAGGGAAAAACATGCTTGACTTGATCCTCATCAACCTGCCTGCCACAGATGCATCTGTCCATGACAGTATCGGTAGGAGTGACCACCACATAGGCATTGTGGAGACAAAGTCCTGCCTTCACATTGAGGATACTCTCCATCGTGTTGTGTGGCACCACCACTATGCAAAATGGGATAGATTTCAAACAGATCTAGCAACTCAAGACTGGGCATCCATGAGGCACTGTGGGCCTTCAGCAGCAGCAGAATTGTACTCAACCAAAATCTGTAAACTCATGGCCCAGCATATCCCCCAATGTACCATTACCATCAAGCCAGGGGATCAACCCTAGTTCAATGAAGAGTGCAGGAGGGCATGCCAGGAGCAACAACAGGCATACCTAAAAATGAGGTGTCAACCTGGTGAAGTTATAACACAGGACTACTTGTGTCCCAAACAGCATAAGCAGCAAGTGATAAACAGAGCTAAGCAATCCCACAACCAACAGATCAGATCTAAGCTCTGCAGTCCTGCCACATCCAGTCATGAATGGTGGTGTACAATTAAACAACTCACTAGAGGAGGGTCCACAAATATCCCATCCTCAATGATGGAGGAGCCCAGCACATCAGTGCAAAAGATAAGGCTGAGGTATTTGCTACAATCTTCAGCCAGCATTTCAAAGTGGATGATCTATTTCCGCTGCCTCCGGAGGTCCCCAGCATCACAGATGCCAGTTTTCAGCCAATTCGATTCACTCCACGTGATATCAAGAAACAGCTGAAGGCACTGGATACTGCAAAGGCTATTCCAGCAATAGTACTGAAGACTTGTGCTCCAGAACTTGCCGTGCCCCTAGCCAAGCTGTTCCAGTACAGCTACAACAAAGGCATCTACCTGGCTATGTGGAAAATTGCCCAGATATGTCCTGTACGCAAAAAGCAGGACAAATCCAACCCGGCCAATTACCACCCCATCAGTCTACTCTCGATCATCAGTAAAATGATGGAAGGGGTCATCAGCAGTGCTATCAAGTGGCACTTGCCTAGCAATGACCTGGCTCACTGACGCCCAGTTTAGGTTCCGCCACGGCCACTCGGCTCCTGACCTCATTACAGCCTTGGTTCAAACATGGATGAAAGTGCTGAACTCCCAAGGTGAGGTGAGAGTGACTGCCCTTGACATCAAGGCAGCATTTGACCAAGTGTGGCATCAAGGAGCCCCATCAAAACTGGAATCAATGGGAATCAGGGGGAAAACTCTCCACTGGTTGGAGTCATACCTAGCACAAAGGAAGATGGTTGTGGTTGTTGGAGGTCAGTCATCTCAACTCCAGGACATCACTGCAGCAGTTCCTCAGGATAGTGTCTTCAGCCCAACCATCTTCAGCTGCTTCATCAATGACCTTCCTTCCATCATAAGGTCAGAAGTAAGGTTGTTCGCTGATGATTGCACAATGTTCAGCACCATTCGCGACTCCTCAGATACTGAAGTAGTCCATGTCCAAATGCAGCAAGACCTGGACAATATCCAGGCTTGGGCTGACAAGTGGCAAGTAACATTTGTGCCACACAAGTGCCAAGCAATGACCATCTCCAACAAGAGAGAATCCAACCATCTCCACTTGATGTTCAATGGCATTACCATCACTGAATCCCCCACTATCAACACCCTGGGCTTTACCATTGACCAGAAACTGAACTGGACTAGCTATATAAGTACTAGGCTACAAGAGCAGGTCACAGGCTAAGAATCATGCGACAAATAACTCACCTCCTGACTCCCCAAAGCCTGTCCACCATCTACAAGGCACAAGTCAGGAGTGTGACGGAATACTCACCATTAACAGGATGAGTGCAGCTCCCACAACACTCAAGAAGCTTGACACCGTGCAAGACAAAGCAGCCCACTTGATTGGCACCCCATCCACAAACATTCACTCTCTCCACGCATTGGCAGCAGTGTGTACCATCTACAAGATGCACTGCAGGGATTCGCCAAGGCTCCTGAGACAGCACCTTCCAAACCCATGACCACTACCATCTGAAAGGACAAGGGCAGCAGGTACATGGGAACACCACCACCTGGAGGTTCCCCTCCAAGTCACTCACCATCCTGACTTGGAATTATATCATCGTTCCTTCACTGTTGCTGGGTCAAAATCCTGGAACTCCCTTCCTAACAACAGTGTGGGTGTACCTATGCCACATGGACTGCAGCGGTTCAAGAAGATAGCTCACCACCACCTTCTCAAGGGCAACTAGGGATAAGCAATAAATGCTGACCCAGCCAGAGAAGCCCACATCCCATGAGTGAATTAAAAAAAAGGATAACGATACAGAAATTAGATAAACATGTTAAATGTACCTGAAATTTGCCAGAGGGAAAGCATATCAGGTGTTGGAGAGACACCAGCTAAGAGTGGAAAATGTACATCTTTGCTTGCTGTATAAACTGGCATTCCTAATGGGCAAAGATGTCCATAGGTAATCACTGTCCATTAGTACTTTAGTACCAATAACCTAAACTTGTTGACAGTATTGGAATGCCTGTGTAAAGACAGCCCTGGGATAATCCCAGATCAAGAAGCAGGAACTTGGTATTCCCGTTACTTTCCATCATTAATGTCAATTGACCTTTGACCCTCTGTTCAAATGGTATTTCTGATTGCTAGCAAATGGATTTTTTAAATGGCACACATCCAGTCCTGGAGCTTGGAATTGCAAATGTTTGATGTCATCTGAATTGATCCTTACGGGAATTCCCTGGCAACCAGAGAGATTTGGAAGCTTTCATGTAATGTAGACACCAGATAACTGCTCTATTCGCTCGTTCTTATTTATGGCTCCTTGAGCACTGCATAAAGGGTTAATTTAATACGAGTGAGATGGAGAAATGTTGCTTGAGATTCTGTGGCATGTCTAAAGTATTTGCCTGGCTTCCCATCTTTACTTGCTGCTTCTGAGCTCTTTAGTTTTCTTCTTTCTTTTTATTTTGCAGGTTTCCTGCACCTTCCTCCTTTCCTGAGGCATGGCTGTCCTGTTGGCTACATTTCCAGTTGTTTGCCCAAGTGAACATTCTTCAGGTGTGAGCCATGATAATGAAGCCTTGATTTTTCACTGGCTTTGAGCCAGATTTGTGGCAGGCGACTAAATCAGCTTGAGATCCATATCGTCTGGTGCCCAACAAGCACTCTCGTTTCAGGAAATTCGGTCAAAGACCACAGCAATCATTGAATACATCGCCCAAATGTGGGTGTGCAAATTCAAATCATGAGATGAATATTTTCCATCATTGCCACAGTGACAGTCATGAATCCAGGGAATGCCAGTATGTTCCTGGGGTTCAGTATTGCTGTGGAGTGAGCAAAGGGATTTACATTTTAAGTGACTTCATTGAGGAATGCAATTGATGTGGGGCAGTGTTACTAAATTTAAAAAATAATTAATTTGCTCTTCAATTGGCCTGAAAGCAATGAGCTCCACTCGACTGCTGCAGGTACTTGAGGTGTTCAGTAGCCAGTTTTCTCCCCAATCGGCTGATTGCACCACATTCCGACCTGATGCAGGTAGGAATCCCAGCAGCAGCCTGCCAAATTTATCCAAATTAAAGTGGCCTCAGGAAATTCACCAGAGTCAGTGATAGCCAAAGCAGTCAGCTACAAAGGCCACCCACTGACTGCCCCAGGTTTCTGCTGAAGTTGAATTTTCTAGATTCAGTGTCAGTAAGTTTTATCTAATCCTATCTTCACATGGCTTCCGCTCCACACTCATCGTAGAGGCCAGGGGAGGAATCTAATCAAGCCAATGGAGGTCTCGTCCACCATCCGGAGAGCCAGCAACAGCCCCTCATCACCTTCTTTGGAGGATCCTGTCAAATTAGGTGCCAAAGAGGCACTTCAGTAGCCAGCGGTGAGCCTTCCCCAGGATTATGGACCACAGGGGTGGAAATTCCATCCCACTGAGAGCTGCCGGCCAATGAGAGGCCGGCATCCATCCATTGGAGGCAGCACCAGCACAAGTGGTGGTAGCTGCCGGCATGCATCCAGGAAGAGGCCTAGGATCACCAAGGGACCTAGGCCACTGGTGGGTGAGGGAGGAATGGGGGTCACAGGAGGGGAGTCAGTAGCAAACTGGGGGTGGGTGGCTCTCTCCGGGCCTCCCACTTCCTGAAGCCAGGTCCATTGATCAGGCAACTGAGTGCCTTTGAATGAGGGCCCACCCCAGGAGCCCGCAAACAACCCTGACAGAGTTTTTTTGTACTTCCCTTATGGTGACTTCCCTGCATTTGTTGGTTAAATACCAGAATTAATTGCCCCCCTTAAGGGCCTCAATTGGCATCAGGGTGGTAAGGCCAACCATGAGTCTTACCCCCACCCCCAGCCTTCCCTCCACCCCCCCTCAAGACTTAATCGGGGCAGAGGCGGGAAGGTGATGGAGTCCCCACCCAGCACCCTCCCGCCCAATTAAATGCCCCCTGCCACCAAATTCACCCTAGGGGAGAGCATTAAATTCTCCCCCAGGAGTGGAAATCTGACCGATTAACCCCTGCCTAATTCAGGGATTGAGCAGAATTATTGCATCACCCCTGAAGTTGCAACTGAAATCAGTTAGCCGCGCACACAGTCAGGATAAAATAAGATCACAGCTGAAATGACTATTTCTGTCATATTAAGGTGTTACAATCCAAGAGAGTTTCAAGGAAAGGAACAGCAGCCAGGAGCTGCCTGCTATGAAGATTCGACTCAAAATCGACCTCTCATATCTGCAGCAGTACACACTTTCAAAGTCGTTTTTATTAAAACAAATAATAACATAGAAACATAAGCCAGAATTTTACACTCCCTCAGTGCCGGGTTTTAGACGGGTTGCAGTGGGGGGAGCTGGTGGTGGGGGGGGTGATGGTTGGTGAGTGTGAATTCGAAGGGACGGGATTCCCTCCGGGCTCCTGCCCGCCCCAACCCACAACAATTCTATAGGAAGCCTGCTCTTGCCCCAACTGAGGCCCTTAAATGACCAGTTAATGGCCACTTAAGGACATTTCCAGACCAGCCTCAATTTTTAGGCCGGCGGGAAGATTGAACCCCCCCCTGCAGGAAGCCCGAAATATAACAAAATTACATCTCAGCGGACGACTCCATTGGAAGCCCTTTTCTGAAATCAGGTGCTCACAACACCCCCCCACCACCAAAGGTCCGGTGGCCTCCGGATCTCCCGCCCCCTCTAGCCGTCCCTCGAGACCCCGATCACCACCCCCTCACAACCCCCAGGCCTCCCTTACCCTCCCCACCTTCGGACCCCTTCAGTTTACCTGGGTCTCTGGTTCCCAGACTGTTTCCAGCCTTCTTGAACTTCCTCTTCTGTTCTCTACAGCGTTGTCGCTGCAGGGACTGGAGAGCTGCCGGCCAATCGGATGGCGGGAAACAAGAGCCCGCCATCCAAAAAATTCAGGCCATAGGCAATTACTGCACAGAAGGAGGCCATTCAGCCCATCATGTCTGTACCAGCCAAAAAGGAGCTACCAGCTTAATCCCACTTTCCAGCTCTTGATTCGTAGTTTTATAGATTATAGCACATTAAGTCCATATCTAAGTATCTTTTAAAAACAATGAGGTTTCTGCCTTTACCACCCACTCAGGCATGAGTTCCCTGTGGGTGAAATATTTCTCCTCAGTTTGCCTTTGATCCTGCCAATTATTTTAAATCTCTGCCCCCTGGTTAGTCACCTCTCTGCAAAGGGAAAATAGGTCCTTCCTATTTTCTTTATTTAGGGCTCTTATAATTTTTTATACCTCAATTAAATCTCCCCCCAACCTCCTCCATTCCAAAGTAAACAACCTCAGTCTATTCAATCTTTCCCATAGCTTAATTTCTCCATTCTTGGTAACATTCTTATAAATTTCCTCTGTAACCTCTCAAGTGGTCTTGCGGTGCAGTGGGTAGCGTCCCTATCTCTGTGCCAGAAACTCCAGGTCCCACTTCAGGACTTGGTGACCACAGTGGCCATGCCTTATCCATCTGCCTTGTTACCTTTACAGGTCTATGGCCTGCACTCCAAGATTCCTCTGCCCCTCTACTCTTCTCACCGTTTCACCATTTATTGGCTCAAATCTTCAGTGGAGAGGCAATCAGAGCCGGATTACCATTCCACTCTTGGTCATTTACCTGGAAATAAAGCTAGTCCTTTCTTGCCTGACCTTCCGACTCAGGCTGTGAGGATAGTATGGTGCAGCGGATTCCCAAGATTTTCTATCAAGGGCAGCTGAACCGCAGGCAAGGAATACACGCCCTCTTTTTTTAACAGCACTAGCTGCTGTAAAGCAGATAGGTTTAAAGGTCCAGTCACTTTGAGAAGCCAGGGAGAAGGTAAGTGTACAGGGTAAGTGGGTAGGATTGGGGGTTTGGGGGTGTGTTGGGGGTAGGATGGGTTGGGTGGTCCAGGGGGTTTGGGTAGTCAGTGGTCAGTAGGGGTGGGGGGGTAGGGGGTCAGTGGGGGATCAGGTGGTCAGGGGTGGGGGGTCCAGTGGTCAGCAGGATTGGATGGTCAGTGCAAGGTCAGATGGTCTGGTGGGGTGGTCAGTAGGGGGGCTGGTCAGTGGAGGGGGACAGGTGGTCATTGGGGGAGTCAGGTGATCAGTGGGATCAGGTGTTCAGTGAGGGTGTCAGGTGGTAATTGGGAGGGTGGTCTGCGGGGGGGTCAGGTAGTCAGTGAGGGGTCAGATGGTCAGTTGGGATGGGGCTGGGTGGTCAGGGGTGGTGGCCATGGTGGGAACGAGTGGTCAGTGGGGTCAAGTGGTCAGTAGGAGGGGTCAGATGGTCAGTGGGGGTGTCGGATGATCAGGGGGTTGGTCAGTGGGGTCAGGTCATCTGTGGGGAGGGTGTCAGGTAGTCTGTGGGGGGAGTCGAGTTGTCAGTGGGGTGGATGGGTGATCAGTGGGGGGGGATCATGTGGTCAGTGGTGTCAGGTGGTCCATGGGAGGCCAGGTGGTCAGGGAGTAGGATGATCAGTTAGGGGGTAGGATGGTCATTGGAGGGGTCAGGTGGTCAGTGGGGTGGGGTGTCGGGTGGTCGTTGGGGTCAAGTGGTCCGTGGGGGGGTCAGGTGGTCAGGGGGAGGGCCTGGTGGTCAGGGGGTAGGATGATCAGTGGGGGGTTAGGATGGTCATTGGGGGGCTCGTGTGGTCAGTGGGGTCAGGTAGTCAGTGGTCATGGGGGAGGTCAGGTGATCAGTGTGGGTGGTCAAGTGGCCAGGGAGGTCAGGTGGTCAGTGGGAGGGTCAGATGGTCAGTTGGGGTGGGGCTGGGTGATCAGGGGTGGTGGTGGGGGAATCGGGTGGTCAGTGGGGTCAAGTGGTCAGTAGGAGGGATCAGATGGTCAGTGGGGGTGTTGGGTGGTCAGGGGGTTGGTCAGTGGGGTCAGGTCATCTGTGGGGGGTGTTGGGTTTGTCAGTGGGGTGGGCGGGTGATCACAGGGGGTTGTGATGTGGTCAGTGGTGTCAGGTAGTCTGTGGGTGATCAGGGGTGGGGTCCTGGTGGTCAGGGGGTAGGATGATCAGTGTGGGGGTAGGATGGTCATTGAGGGGCTCGGGTGGTCAGTGGGGTGGGGGGGTCGGGTGGTCAGTGGGGTCAGGTGATCAATTGGGGGGTCAGGTGGTCAGGGGGGTCAGGTGGTCTGTGGAGTCAGGTAATCAGTAGGGGTGGTCAGGTGGTCAGGGGTTTCGGTTAATCAGTGGGGGGTCGTAAGGTCATCATCTTGCAATTTACAGCTTTCTTCCTCATTAAAATCACATGACCAATTTTTGTATCATCTGCAAACTTCTGAATCTTTTCTTTTGAGAGGTGGAGGTTGAGTATCTGACTTTTAGGCATGAGTCCAGGGAGTGCTGCTGGGGAGTGATGGAAGAGTGGTGCATTGAGCAGGGTGAGAAGCTGGTGGAGTGGTAGCCAGAAGATGTCATGTAAAGGTGTATTCATTGACCTTGACCACCCACGAGAGATCATTGGATTTCCTCCAGCACTGGTGTCAGGTCCTCAGGTCCAGACATGGGCAATTGACCTTTTAACTGCCTCCCCACCCACCCCCAACCCCATTCCTTATCCTCTGAGACTGCTCCCAGAGGGGCTCCTGACTTCCCACGGAACCATGATATTTGTCCTCCATGCCACCTGTACCACAAATGCCTCTAGAGCCACAAACCTGTCTCTAGAGCCCGCACCCGCTGTCTGCCCTGATATTCCAATTTCCTTGTTCAGAATTGTATTCAGTAACAACCTCCTATAATTCAGGGCAGTTTCCCTTTAAGATGGACACACTGCTTTTAAGAACAGGATGCCTGCTGCACCACATGCTAGCAGCATCACGCTACTAGACTCCCGACTGAGCACAGAGGTAGCCAAGAGTGTGGGGGCCATGCTACCCTATTCTACAATCATGGAAATGAGATGGGAGCACCAAATCCATGTGCTGCCCACCTCCAATGGAAATTGCATGGGCAGGTCATGAATTGCAACATCCACCCACCAACCACCACCCCCCTCCACCCTCACTGTGAACAATTATCGGTGCGGTCGAATGATTAGTAATGTCTCAGTGATGATTCTTTAACCCGGTTGGGTGAAGAGCTTTCCGTTTCTTGTGCTTCTCATGGACACCACAGATGTTCTGTAGAGGGTAGCACACTGGATCAGGGGCCTGATTAGAGCAAGACTACACTCTGAAACCTGCAAAACCTTGTGGGCAGCTAGCAGCACAGTAATTGGCCAATGCCGTTCCTTCGTCACTGACCACAAAATCCGAAGCTTCAAACATGGAGGTGTAGGAATGATGAGCCTGGATTTGAGAATCATTTGATAAAACAACACTAAATGGCTTGATAATTCTGCCAAGGTCCTGAGTCTGGTGTGTTTGTGGCTGTGGTCGCTGCTAACAGCAAATGAGCAGAGCCCAAATTATTGGGAAGGTTCTGCACCCTACTCTTACAGGCAAAGTTCAACAAATAGTTAATTATTAACAAACTCCAAAAGCACATTCCCAAAAGGCGGTTCCTGTTAGGGGATGAAAATACAATTCATGTGAGAATGATAAACAAATAGGATCAATAATCAGGCAGATGGCCAGGTCATTTCTCGGATCTTGCAGCATTGCTAAGTGTCTACTTGGGAAAAATACTGTTAAGCAGCTGAATTATGTTTAATATTTTAAAATTAGCTAATGAACAGGGGTGCATTAACGTACGTTTTGAGATTTCTTGTCCTGCCTATCAAGTAAATTCGGTTGTCTGATATAAACCACTTATTTTTGTGGCAGAACAAAAGCTAAGAAAGCTGAAGAAATATGACCCATTGGTGGAATTGTTAACATTAAAAGCCTGGTCACCTCCTTTCTCTGCTTGCTGGAGTAGATAATGTGCACAGCTATGCAAGACGTTGTCAGTTCAGCCTTTTTTAAAGCCACAAGCAGGCTGAAAATAAATATACTACAATCATACAGAGATTTTAATTTGGTGGATCATTTTCATTTCTTTTGGAGAGGCCTACATCTTATTTTTTACACTTGGGAGATGTATTTCGACAGATCATCATTTCTGCTTCAAGGGAGAGTATGTATTTTAACACTGGAGGTTTATTAAGGCCTTTACTGTCCCTATGGCAACATGATAGAAAAGATGTTGCCGTGGGGACACGAAAAGCCTATATAAACCTTCAGTCTTTATTAAGGTACATTTGAGAAAGACGATTTAGCAGTTATAATCTTGTTAAACCTGTCACTGATCATTCACTGGGTTTTTCTAAAGCTCTTCAGCTACAGGTTCTGTGTTAATTCAGCAGAAAGTTTTTGCAGGGAAGAGAGCAGGCTTCCAGATGATTTGTTTAGTAGATGCGTTAGGTTGCTGTGTGCAGAGTCCATCAGCCTATCTACTCGAGCAATCTCAGACATCCCATGTACTAGTGACTGGAAGCCTCCAGAAACCTTTATCGCAATGTTGGATTGTGTCCAGAAGCTCCATTTCACTGAAAGGAACATCTGATTTTAGAAGTTAGTCACTCCTGAATTAGGTCTGGAAATAAGAATGGTGAAACACGCACAACAAAATCATGAAAGGACAGTACAGCAAAGCCAGTGTGCAAATATAATACAGCTGAAGTTACTTAAAGCTACTGTAAACATTGAACCACATATTATAATTAGCTTATTTTCCCATTTTCTAGTTCTCTTCTCTTTCCCCAATGCCATGGCATTGCTCTTCAAAAGCATGGGTGACATCTGACATTGAGGCTGTTCTGTATTTTGTCAGAAGGTGCACTGGCCACAGCCAAAATAAATGAAGCCATCGATCTTCACAAAGCAAGAGTGCCTCCACAAGACCTGATAACTGGCAAGTGCAGATTTCAGCATATGCAAACAGCCAGAATGGGAATGTTCAGAGTGTGAAGTGGGAGACTTCAGGATTCAAAGTGGGAAAGTTCAGGGTGCAGAGTGGGAATGTTCAGGATGCAGCATGGGAGAGTTCAGGGTGCCGAGTGGGAGAGTTCAGGGTGTGCAGTGGGAAAGTTCAGGGTGTGGAGTTGGAGTGTTCAGGGTGCAGAGTGGGAGAGCTCAGGGTGCAGAGTGGGAGAGTTCAGGGTGTGGAGTGGGAGTGTTCAGGCTGCGGAGTGGGAGTGTTCAGGCTGTGGAGTGGGAGAGCTTAGGGTGTGGAGTGGGAGAGTTCAGGGTGCGAGATACTAAAATGTCATTAATAATTTAATAGATCCAGGCCTTGAATGGGGTTCTTCCCATTTCCTAGGTTATGGGATGTTTCTATCACTTTGATAGAATTTGAGGAAAAAGGTAGAAATAGCTGTTTGTGTCATTTATCCCGGGGCTCCATCAATCTCCCAGCAGAGTTAACACAGCAGATCGAGATAACTCCCGAATTCAGGGTCAAAGTAGAAAACGAATTGAAGTTAACAATGACTGTATTCAAAACTAAATTCAAAAAAATTAACATCCGGAACATTTAAGGAGGTGCAAGAATTTTTATCGCATTCCTGCCTCACAAATGAGTCTGATTATAGGGCCTTATTGTACAGAAAGTGGCCATTCAGCCCATCACCTCTATGCAGACACACCGCTGCAGCAACTGAAACATAATGCCATTGTGCTGTTCTCTCATCATGGTCCTGTTTGTTTCTCTGCTTCAAATGTTTAACAGCTAACTTTCCAGTTGTGTATTCCTCTTAAACCATTTAGGAATCATTAATTTCTGTGAAATATGTATTTTTAACATTTTCAGTTAATGAAAGGGAGGACAATGGCTGCAGTTGCGTGAATGTTGATGTGAGTACAATAAATGGCGCACTGTAATCATGGAATGCCCCATGCCTGATAAAACTAGATCTGCTTCTCCAGCTGTTGCTTCCAGTCACTGTTGAACTTCATGCCTGCCAAAACAGTGGGAAAGAGGAGAACCTGGAGACAGACAGCAGCACCTAATAGAGCAAACTATCCAGTCCACTCCAGCCCAATCCATGAGCCCAGAGCAGACTGACCACATTCTGAGAAAAAGCAATGTGTGACATCACAGGAAAACAGTTAGTTGATTGGTTGGTAAGTATTTTTCCCATTTAAGTTCAGAACTTGGGTAATTTTAGTAATTGTAAGGTTTTATTAGTAGTAGAAGGTTTACTAATAGTAGCAAAGTTTATTAGGTTGGCTAGTGAGTATTTCCTATCTATCTTAACTGGGAGATTTCAATCAGGGTAAGTAGAACATTTATTGAAATAATAAGAATATAACCACAGGCAGAACTAGAGAAATTAATTATTTTACTGATTAAATTTTAATTATTTCATTAAACACTATAAAAATGACAGGGCAGGTTATGTGTGACGGCTGCAGAATATAGGTGCTCGTGAACACCAGTGTGATCTAAGGCAAACACTTCTGTAGTAAGTGTCTGCAGATGGAGGTACTTCAGCTCAGAGTCATTGAGCTGGAGGCTGAGCTGCAGACACAGCAATAAATCAGGGGGATGGGGGAGGGAAGTTACCTGGACACTTTGTACCAGGAGGCAGTCACACTTCTTAGGAGAGGGTCGTTTGATTTGGTCAGTAGTCAGGAACAGGAGTCTGAGTGTGGCAGGTAAGACAGAGCATACAAACTTAACAGTGCACCAGCAGGTAAGAGTAGAGGTTCTGAAAATAATAAAAAGACAGATTTTTTTTAAATGATAGAATCTGAGTGCACACAGCATTTGCAACAAGGTAGATGAAGGCTTGACAGTACAAATGGAAGTAAACGCCTATGATCTAATTGCCATTACAGAGATGTGGCTTCAGGGCAACCAAGCCTGAGAACATTCAAGGGTATTCAACATTTAGGAATGATAGGCAAAAAAGAAAGGAAAAGGAGGTGGGGTAGCGCTGTTAATAAAGGACGAGATCAGTATGTTAGTGAAGGAGGATTTTAGATCAGAAGATCAAGATGTAGAATCAGTTTGGGTGGAGCTAAAAAACAGCAAGGGGCAGAAAACATTGGTAGGAGTTGTTTTTAGGCCACAAAACAGTAATGGTAATGTAGGGCACAGTATAAACCAGGAAATTAGAGGTGCGCTTAACAAGGGTAATGCAGTAATCATGGGGGACTTCAATCAATATATAGGGTGGGATTTTCTGGCCCCTTCCACCAGCAGGATCCTCCAGTACCGCTGAAGCCAACAGGAATTTGAATGGACCACCACATCCGCAGCAAGGAAACCCGTCATGGTGGGGCCAGAAAATCCCAGCCATAGACTAGGTAAACTTAATTAGCACTAATGTTGTGGATGTCAAATTCCTGGAATGTATACAAAATGGTTTTCTAGAACAGTATGTTAAGACCCAATTAGAGAAGGGGCTATTTTAGATCTAATATTGTGCAATGAGAAAGGGCTAATTAAGAATCTCATTATAACGGAGCCTCTAGAGGAGAGTGACCATGATATGAAAGAATTTTACATTAAGTTTGAAAGTGATGTAGTTCAATTCAAAACTAAGATCTTAAATCTAAACAAAGGAAGCTATGAAGGTATGAAGTATCAGTTGGTTGTGGAGGAATGGGAAGCTACATTAAAAGGTACAATTGTAAACAGGCAATGGCTAGTATTAAAAGAATGGTTTACAACAAATTTACATTCCTTTGAGGCACAAAAACCCAACAGGAAAGGTGATCCAATCATGGCTAACAAGAGAAGTTAAAGATTGTCTTAGATCGAAGGAAGAGGATCATAAAGTTGCCCAAAAAATGTAGTAAGCCTGAGAATTGGAAGCATTTTGGATTTCAACAAAGGAGGAGCAGGAAACAGATAAAGAGAAAATAGAATATAAAAGCAAACTAGCAAGAAACATTAAAAACAAAGTATGAAAGCTTCTTTAACTATGTAAAAAAGAAAAGATTAGTAAGGACAAATGTGGGCCCACTACAGGCAAAGACGGGGAGAATTCATAACAGAGAATAAGGAAATGGCAGAGAAACTAAACAAATACTTTGTGCCTGTCTTAATGGAAAAAGATACAAAAACCTTCCAGGAATACTAGAGAACCAAGGGATTAGTGAGAATGAGGAACTGAAAGAAATTAATACTGATAAATAAGTAGTACTGGAGAAATTAATGGGACTGAACGTCAATAAATCCCTTGGACCTGATGATCTACATCCCAGAGTGTTGAAAGAGGTGGTTGTACAAATAGCAGATGCGTCAGTGGTCACCTTCCAAAATTCTATAAATTCTGGAATGGTTCCCGCAGATTGGATGGTAGCAAATGTAAACTCACTATTTAAGAACGTAGGAGAGAGAAAATAGAGACCTGTGAGACTGACATCACTAATGGGTAAATGTTAGAATTTATTCTAAAGAATGTGATAACTAGACACTTAGTAAATAATGGTGAGATTGGGCAGAGTCAATATGGATTTATGAAAGGGAAATCACATTTGACAAACCTGTGACAAGTTTTTTGAGGATGTAACTAGCAGAATAGATAAGGGAGAGCCAGTGAATATGATGTATTTGAATTTTCAGAAGGCTTTCGATTAGGTCCCACACACGGGGCAGGATTTTGGAGTTGATGGGTGGGCGCAGCAGGTTGGGTCTTGGAGCGGCCAGGAAACAGTCCGCCGCCTGCGATTGGCCTCCAACCACGATTTCACGTTGGCTAGCCAATTAACGGCCAGCCAGCGTGAAACGTGCGCTAAGAAACTCAGCACTGCCGGGAGGAGTGCAAGCGCAAAAGTCTGCGCACATGCGGAGGAGTGCACACTGAAAGCTCCCTGAAGGCAGGGAGCTGCCTCAAGGGGCTGAAGATTTGTAGAAACAGAAATAAAGATTTTAAAAATGAGAGAAATATGTCCCCACATATGACCCAGTCACATGAACAGGGACATATTAAAAATTATGTCTAAAAATTTTTACTTTTTTAAAATTACTGTTGGAAATCTCATCCCGCCTGTGGATTAGGTTTCATAAAAAATCCAAAGGCCACCAAAATGAGCGCATGGATTGGGGTAATATACTGGCATGGATTGAAAATTGGCTAACGGACAGAAAACCGACAGTAGGAATAAACGCGTCATTCTTGGATTGATAGGCTGTAACTAGTGCTGTACAACAAGGATCAGTGCTTGGGCCACAGCTATTCACAATCTGTATCAATGATTTGTACGTGGGGACCAAATGTAATATTCCAAAGTTTGCTGATGATACAAAACTAGGTGGGAATGTGAGTTGTGAGGAGGATGTAAAGAAGCTTCAAGGGGATTTAGACAGACTAAGTGAATGGGCAAGAACATGGCAAATGGAATATAATGTGGAAAAATGTGAAGTTATCCATTTTGGTAGAAAAAACAGAGATGCAGAGTATTTCTTAAATGGTGAGAGATTGGGAAGTGTTGATGTCCAAAGGGACCTGGGTGTCCTTGTTCAGAAGTCACTAAAAGTTAACATGCAGGTACAGCAAACAATTAGGAAGGGAAATGGTATGTTGGCCTTTATTGCAAGAGGACTTGAGTAAGGGAGTCTTGCTGCAATTATATAAAGCCTTGGTGAGACCGCACCTGGAGTATTGTGTGCAGTTTTGGTCTCCTTCCCAAAGAAAGGATATACTTGCCATAGAGGGAGTGCAATAAAGATTCACCAGACTGATCCCTGGAATGGTGGGATTGTCCTATGAGGAGATTTTGAGAAGACCGGGCCTATATTCTGTCCAATTTAGAAAAATGAGAGATGATCTCTTTGAAGCGCACAAAATTCTTACAGGGCCCGACAGGGTAGTTGCAGGAAGGATGTTTCTCTTGGCTGGGGGCGGGGGTCTAGAACCAGGATGCACAGTCTCAGAATAAGAGGTAGGCCATTTAGGACTGAAATGAGGAGGAATCTCTTCACTCAGAGGGTGGTGAATCTTTGGAATTTTGAACCAGGAGGGCTGTGGCAGCTCAGTCATTGACGTACAAGACAGAGATTGATAGATTTTAGATATTAAAGATGTGTTGTAACATGTTGGGCATAGTTCGGTAGGTGTTCTTTAGGTATTCGTAATCTTAGGTAGTTCAGCAGTAAGTATTTATTAATTACTAGGAACTATATATATAGGTACAGTAAGGGTCCAAGCCAGGAGCTGTCTCCATGCTTGCTTCTACACAAGGCTCTGTACAACACTACACTGACCTTTGGTGCAGGTCATGTGTTCTCTTACATCACTGTGTGGGCGGTACTGTACTCAGTCCCATATTAACCCTTTATGTGCCAGACCCTTATACTACAATGTGGGTTTAGTGCGAGAAAGTAGTTGAGATAAAAGATCTGCCATGATCTGGTTGAATGACAGAGCATGCTCGAGGGGCTGAATGGTCTACTCCTGCTCCAATTTTTATGTTCGTAAAACATGGCAGAAAAGGACAATCGTTACACAGTAATGTAACAATGCTGGCTGATCAGAGCGGCATTTCCCATTGATGCCTAGTAGCAGCAGCTGAGTGTGCTGGTCACTTGGAAGGTGCCATCTGTATGGCACCAGGTCAGGCCCCAAGTCTGAGTTCACACCCCTGTTTGAAGCATCATCTCTTCATCCTTTGCTACTCATTAATGTCTGGGTAGCTGATTATGTCAGTGTTATTGGGCAAGTCACCAGTCCTATAACTCTACCCAATTATGGCCTCGAACATCTCAGATGATGGTGTGCTGTAGTTGTTTCTCCTCCTCTAAATTCCGCCTCATTAGACATCCTCAATCCTGAGGGACTGATTTGCTCTCACTCTGGTCCAATGGATTCTGAGATGGCTGATGTGTCAAATGTGTGATCTGCAGACTTTTCCACATTGGTAGCAGAGGGGTGGGTGGGCAGGTGGTGCTTCAAGAGTCTAGTAGGTGACTTATTTAGGAGGTTTGCACACTGTCTGACATCTCAACTTTGCCTTGCATGTTCCTAATGACGTCTCTCAATCTGTTTGGTGCAGTCCTAAATGAACCTTCTCCATTTTGGTTGGTCACAAGCCAGGGATTCCCATGAGTCAGTGGGGATGTTTAATCTTCAGGGATGCTTTGAGAACATCCCTAAAGCATTTCTTCTGTCCTCCTGGGAATCTGCTTCCATGACTGAGTTCTGAACAGAGCAGTTGCTTAGTGATCTAGTGTCTTGCATATGAGCAACATCTCCAGCCTGGTGAAGCTGGTTTTAAGTCATTAGCACCTTGAGGCTGGGTAGGTTGGCTTGGGAGAGGACGCTGTTTTTGAGTCACCTTTCTTGCCACCAGATTTGGAGGATCTTGCGAAGGCACCGCTGGTGATATTCTCCAGTGCACTGAGGTGCCTGCTTTAGGCTGTCCAAGTTTCTGAAGCGTGTAGGAGCGTGGGGAATCACTGCTGCCCGGTGAACAATTACCTTAGTCTCGGGTCTTCAAATACTCTTTTCTTCAGTTGGCTGACGGCTGAGCCGGCACATTGGAGGCGATGGTGAATTTTATCATTTATGTCTCCTTTCCTCAAGAGGAGCCTCCCAAGATACGGAAAATGGCCCACATTTTGCAGGATCTTGCCATTGATTTCAATCATTGTATTGTGGGAGCTGTTTGGGGGAGGACCTTAGCTTTCTGGGTGTTAGTGAAAGGCCCATTTTTTGTTATGCTTCAAAGAAGGAGTCAACAATGACCTGGAGCTCAGTTTCTGAGTGAGCGCATACAGAAACGTCATCTGCATACTGAAACTCTATGACTGAGGTTGCAGTGATTTTGATTTTGGTTTGAAGGCAGTGTAGGTTAAATAGTTTCCTGTCTGGCCTGTAAATTATCTCCATGCCTGTGGGTAGTTTCGTGGAGGTGAGATGCAGCATTGCAGTGAGGAAGATGGTGAACAGGGTTGGTGCAATGTCATAGGCTTTTTTGACCCCAGTCTTCACTGAGATAGGGACTGTGGTGGTTCCGTTGGTGAGGATTGTGGTTTGCATGTCATTGTGGAGGAGGCTGAAGATGGTAACAACTTTCTGTGGACAGCTAAATTTGAGGAGAATACTCCATAAGTGTTCATGATTGACAGAGTCAAAGGCCTTGGTGAGGTCGGAAAAGGCCATGTACAGTGGTTGGTGCTGTTCCTTCAATTTTCTTGGATTTGCCATGCAGTGAAGATCATGTCTGTGGTGCCACTCGATGGACCAAAAACCACAATGCAAGTCGGGAAGGAGCTCTTCGGTCACTTGGAGGAGGCGATTAAGGAGGATCCCTGCAAAGATTGTCCCTGTGGCAGACAGCAGAGAGACTCCTCTTTAGTTAACGCAATTGGACTTGACTCCCTTATTGAATGTCATCATGACCACAGCATCCCTGAGACCCCCAGCATGTGCTCTTCTTCCTAGATGAGGTTGTGCGTCCGTGCCAGGTACGTATCTCCACTGCGTTTCAGAATTTCAGCAGGAATTCCATTTGCCCCAGGGGCTTTGTTGTTTTTCAGCTTTTTCAAGTTTAATCTAGACTAGGGCGATGTCGAGACTGAGCTGGTCCGGATATTACGGAATGAAGTTGAGGGTGTTCAAGTGACAGACCAGTGTGTAGTTGTACCTGCTCCTTCTCTAAATTGCCTAGCACAGGGAAGACGCAATGCAATATCCATGTTGCAGAATTCGTCAACAGATTGCTCCTTTTTACGCTGCTCACTACTGACAGTTAAGAACAACCTGCATTTATACATTTAATACTGGAGAACACCCAAGGCACTTCACAGGAGTGTTAGCAAAAAAACTTTTAACACCATGTCACATAAGGTAATAGCAGGGCAGATGACAAAATGTTTGGAAAAAGAGGTAGGTTTAAAGGTGCTTCTTAAAGGAGGAGAGAGAGGCAGTGAGGTTTAAGTGGAAATTCCAAAGTTTAGAGCTTTGTCAACTGAAGGCACTTTTACCAGTGCTACAATAATTAAAACTGTGAATGCAAAAACGGTTAGAACTGGAGCAACGCAGAGATCTCAGAGGCTGTAGGGCTGGAGAAGAGAATGTAGATAGCGTAGGGAGAGAATTTTAAAATTCAGGAGTTGCCAGACAAGAGGCAATGTAGATCAGTGAGCACAGAGGTAATGGAGGACTGGGACTTGTTGCAAGTGTGGGCATAGGCAGCAGAGTTTTGGATGACCTTGTTTATAGATGGGTGGGAGATGGGAAGCTGGCTAGGACAGCATTAGAATCGAGTTGACAAAGGCACGAATTAGGGTTTCAGCAGCAGGTGAACCATGGCATGGGGTGGGGTAGGGTGAAACAGAGGTGGAAGTAGGTGGACTTAGTGATGCTGTGGATGCTTCGTGATGATGTGGTCAGGTGCTCAGCTTGGGGTCAAATATGATGCCACAGTTCCAAATGGCCTGGTTCAGCCTCAGACGTTTGCCAGGCAGAGGGATGGAGTCAGTAGCTATGGATCAGAGTTTATGGTGGGGATGAAAGACAATGGCTACAACGTTCCCAATATTTAGTTGGAGCAAATTGCTGCTTATCCATTACTGGATATCGGATAAGCAACCTGATAATTTAGAGACAGCGGAGGGGTGAAGAGAAGTGATAGTGATGTAGAGTTGGATGTCATCAGCATGCTTGTGGAAACTGATGCTGTCTTTTGGATGACGTCGCTGGAGGGGGAGGGGGAGCTGTAGGTGAGAAATAAGAGGGGAGCCAAAGATCGACTGTTGAGGTCACCAGAGTTAACTTCACCAGTACAGGGATGGAAAAGCTGTTTATGTCCAGGGATGTTATGGTGATGGATCAAGAAGAGCTTCGAGGAAATTCTTAGTCATGGAGATGGGAAGACTTTATACCGAGTTCTGCCTTTTATTTGCCTTCCATTAGTAAATAAACAAATTAAATAAAGTACTTGATAGTGTAATTGTACACGGGCTACTGGAAGAAACAGTCTTGATGCAGCATAGGAACAGGAATAGGCCGTTCTGCCCCAAAACTTCTTCTATAGTTGGCTTTTTGTCATTCCATAGCTTTTATGTCCCTACAAATATCAATACTTTTCCTGTGAACTATCATGTTAAGCAGGGAGGAACCAAATGTATTTCAATACTTTTATAGTAATAAAGAACATTACACAACTCCAGTTTTCTCCTATTTTGGGAGGTGGAGTTATGTTCCTTCTCAAAATTTCAAAAAATCCCATGTTGAGGTTAAAACATTTATACTCAAGTAACCTTGGCAACCTTCAACTGGCCCCCAAAGAAAGCTGCTTCACAATTTTCTGAGCAGTTGTTGCTCGGGACTATTTAGGCTTTAATATTATGTATATCCCATCTAATGTTTGGGTTTCAATCTATGTATGAGAGGGATGTGGAAGTCCTCGTTCTCGTTGTCAGCTGAGACTCAGTTGCTAGCACTCTCTCCTCTGTATCAGAAGGTTGTGAGAACAAATCCTGCTCCAGAAACGTGATCACAAAAATCACGCTGATACTCCAGTGCAGTATTGAGGGACTGCTGCATTGTCAATGGTGCTGTCTTTGGATGAGATGTTAAACCAATGTCCCCATCCTGGCACTGAGGACACTAACCTCCGGACCCTCCCCCCACCCCCCGGTCATCTAGCTGAGTGCAACCTTCTCCACTCTTACCACCACTACCCCCCCCACCCCCACCCACTGAAGGTTCTCAAAATTCCCACATTTTTCATATCATCAACAAGGATATGACTTTTGGACTTTTACTTGAAACCAGACAATGAGAGGAGACAGAATACGCATTCTTCCCTTTGAAACAATCAAACCAGAGAAAGACTTCATATTACATGAAACTAAAGCCCATCAAAATCTTGCATAAATAATCACTACTAACTACTAAGGCAGGGAGGCACAATCAATTCAATTATGCGAACCCATCAATACTCCACACATACAATGGCTTTCAGTTCAAACCTAGTTACGGGGGCAGGAAGACAATGATAAACATCATGCAAGCCCATTAAAAACAATGAGACAACAATCACCGGGGGAAGCCCACCAAAATCAAACAAAGAACTAACCTTGATTTGGATTCCGATAAGTAATTCGAAAGACAGTATAACTGGCCAGTCAGTTACAAAGGAGGGAGAGACAAACCAGCTAGCAGGAGGGTGGCCAGTTTTAAAACTGTTGAAACAGAGTTTAAGCAAGAAGATCTGGGGGTTTGCAGGCCCGCAGGCAATATCACGGCGAAGGGCATGGGGTGGCAGGCTCAACCGAAGACAACAAGGCCGCAACCGCAGCCCTCCACGAAGGTCGACCACTCACAACCGCGTCCTCCACCCAACTGAAGAACCTTCGCAGATTCCGCAGACCAGGACCACGTGGGGACGGCAGGCCCCAGAGGACACAAAGAGCATACCCCAAAACTGCAACCGGCTTACCTGGCTGAATTTCGAACTGTCAAGGAACCCTGGTTGGTGAGCATGATCCCTGACCTCTCCTAGTTCAATTTAGTTAGGTTTTGGGGGTGGGACAAGAGTAAGGGGATTAGTAGCGTGATTTTTCCCTCGTTATGCCGTGTGTTCCCCATTCTTAACTAAGTGTACTTTGTAGGTCTGTATAATCTCAGTGTAATCCTAATGTTTATAAATTCATTTGTGACTTCAATAAACTCAGTTTTTCTTGCACCAATACCAGTTGTCTGCTGCACTTTGTCACAACTCCCAAATAAGTCCAAGGTCTAGAACCCAGGGAGTGGGAGCGATTCGAACCGCTCAGAAGTCAGAGGTGAAACTGACTCACACACTACCGCCCGCTACACCCCCACCAACCCCCAGTGGAGGCCTTGCTCTGCAGCCTCTTCCCTGGCCTCAGGGCAGCTCCCTCCTCCCTTACCAATGCAGCCCTAACCTAGCAGCCCATTAAAAGCCAGACTGCTGGTCTGGTAGCCAGAGACTTGCCTGTGACAAGCCCCTGAAATGCCCTGCTTGCAAAGCATGGTGCTGATTACTGCGTGACGCAAGGTAGTGAACAAACCTTGCAGTCACCAGCAAAGTGCAGGTCACCAGATGCATGTCGCTTATGCACCGTTTTGAAACACGTTGTTCTAATTGCCCGCAAACGTGCCCAGATGATCCAGCATGGTTCCGGTGAGGATTCCTTATAATGAGATGCAAATGAATTGAAATGATGTTCCCGACGTGCCATGGTGGGAAACGCAAGCCCATCATTGAAGGCTGCAGCGCACAAACACAAACTGGTTTCACGACGACGCAAGACCGATTTCTGGCCCTCTTGTGATATTTTCCACTCCAGGTCGCCATGATGCAGCCACAGGCGGGAGCGTAAAATCTCGGCCTGAGTGATGCGTATAATTGGTCATGTGGGGGTCTGAAGCTAGACTGAGGAGTCACGCCTCAGAAAGATACTAGAAGTGATAGGATTCCACTGTGGTTTGGGGGCCAAAATTCATTATCCCAGATGACACTTTTTCCATCAAAATCTCCCAAAGGAAAATGTAAAATTCATTTTGGCTCTATTCACCACTGCGAAACAAAGTTTGCCATTAAACATTGAGCTCCTAGTGCATCACTGGAGGTGGGAAATAGATGGATGTAACTAAAGTATAAACAGGTGTGACGTTTCATCAACAGTTTACTGAAGACAGTAAACAAAACTTACACCTCCGCCCTAAACATTACACAATAACATCATTTTTAAAACATCTAACACATAAGACAACATGACACATCTGTCTCTCTTGATACAATGACATTTTACCATGCAAACACACAGAGCTCTTTATACATTTTGAACTGAAGCTTCATTCGTGATAGGCACTTTAGCAATGTGATCTGTTTGCTGGATGTTTTCTCATTATTGAAGAATGTATGTGTTAATCCTAACCTATGAGTCCTTCATTCTGACCCTATGTATAAACCTGGGAAGTACTCCATGAACCAACAACAGCATCCCTTTTATGAGTACAAAATGCATGCACTTTAAAGCAATTTAGGAAAGAAGGCTATTGTTAGTTTTGTGAAAGTATAGGTTACTGAAAAAAAACACCAGATTTGTTTTCTTGCAACTATACTTGGCCTGTCATCCTTCAGGAAGTGAAATTATTATCATTTTGTATAAAACATATTGCAGGTTGAAGCCTTTTCAGTCCTTGGCTTCTGTGGAATGAACACACTAACAGATTGAGTGTTGATGAAACTATTAACAGATACTTTAAACTGTATGTACGATTCTATTAGAACTCTGAGCTCCTGTGCTTTTCCACTTGTGGTTACTGTTTGATGGATTAGAAAGGGAGCTGTCAAATATTTACACACCAGTGGCGCAGGAAGCAGCAAGACTGAGGCAATGAAGTGATTACTTCAGACAGACACCATATGAAATATGTCATAGTAAATGGCTCACAAATCTGAAGTCTGTTCTAGACAGAGTTGAAGAGTTTGATAGCTATTGATAGATATCCAGACAAGGAAACCTCGTCACATCAACACTAAGACTGTGTAACAAATACTGACTTAATTGTAATGTTTTCTAACGGCTCTGTGTCATCTATTTTCTTGCTTGCAAGCAAATAGAGAAAGTAATCAGTGTGATATGATGATGCCATGTCATCATGTCAGGGTAAATGATTCAAAGATCTGAGCATTCAAAGATTTGCAGAGGTTGCAACAGTCGCATAAGTTCTATTAGAGACCTCTGTCGTGAGTATAACATGAGCTGATTGTGAAAGAGCCCTGCTGAAAGATACCGGCTGTTGCACTGGGTTCCAAATATCCGTCATGTTTGAGTGTCCAAAGTGGTTTAGAGCTGCTGGCTGAATGCTCTCATTTCTACTGCTGCTAGGCAATGTCACTGAGGCATGCTGCTATTAGAAAAGCCTGAACTGCTCCTGATAGAGAGCACTCTCATTTTAAGCATTTGGCCTCCTTCTCAGAACCTGAAAATGTTGGTGTTTGCATCGCCAAAACAATAAAGATGTATTCATTGCTATACCTGTACAGATTAAATTACACCATTACACCATCTTGCACATACCAACACCCTCCTCCCTGCCCATAGCCCCAAGTCCACCAATAAGGCACATCCACCAACTTTGCTAGACTTCTAAGGAAAATGTATATGTATCAATTACTAGAACAGCAGGGCCTAGAACTTTTCCCTCCCCTCAACCATCAAAAACCAGATGCACTTTCATGGAAGGCTGATTTTTGACCCTCCCAATGGATATAGAAATGCTGTGAGAAATGACGTTCCTCATGGGTACTCTCTTCTGTCAGAATCAATGTAGTTCATTCTCAAACCTCATATCTTTGGCCTCAAAAGGACAATAGTTCAAAGTTGTCATTGAGACCCATGCATTTGTTTGTGCAAAAGAATGGCAGTAGTTTAAAAGGAAGCTTTACCAGCTGCTGCCCAAAATTCCAGCTCCCAGCTCCCATGGTGTTCCCAATGCACAATGCACTAAGCACTGTGCAAAGTATTTAAATGAGATGACCTCATGTTATTGAACAATGGCAGCTCAGCGAGGTGTATGCTAAACTGTACCCAAACAGCAGTAGTGGCAGGACTGCATGACATGCCACATCTGTGTATTTATAATAATGGTTGAAGTCTTAAATAAAGAGAAAAGAAACACCTACATTCATCTAACACTCTTCATAAACTCAGTACACCCAAAGCATTTACAGCCAAGAAGCACTTTTGAAGTGTAGTCACTGTTGTAATGTAGGAAACGTGGCTGCCGAATTATGCACAGAGGTTTTACAAAGAATAATGTGAAAAAAGACCAGATAATCTGTTTTACTGATGTTTTTTAAATGATAAATATTGGTCAGGACACCAGGGAGAATTTCCCTGATTTCCTTTAAAAAATGCTATGGGATCTTTGACATCCACTGGGAGGGCAAATAGGGCCTTGGTTTGATGTCTCATTCAAAAGGTGGCACAGCTATTAGTGCTTCATTAGCTTAGATTATGAGCTCAAGTTTCTGGAGTAAGACTTGAAACCACAACATTCGAACTCAGAGGCAAGAGTGTTAGCATGGGCCAAGGCTAAGTAACTAAAATCATTTCCAAAGACATTCCCAAGCATTGAATGTGTGAGTTACATTATAAATTAAAGGGATAACTTTCAAATGTCCAGAAGATCATCATGGGATGGAGGTTGCAAATGAAAGAACAGTTTCCAGCTGTACATATTAAATAACGGGATAGAAATTAAACCTTGTGGCCATTTCTTGGGCATAAAATGGGTGCAATAAAGGCCAATATTAGGGGACAAAGGTTGCAAGTTAGACATCCAATTCAATATTGGGTATGAGCATTTTTTCAACAACAATAACTTGTCGTTATAGCACCTTTAACATAATAAAATGACCCAAAGTGCTTCACAGGACATTATCAAACAAAATTTGACACTGAGCCACA
This sequence comes from Cetorhinus maximus, assembly GCF_964194155.1. Classification (NCBI taxonomy): domain Eukaryota; kingdom Metazoa; phylum Chordata; class Chondrichthyes; order Lamniformes; family Cetorhinidae; genus Cetorhinus; species Cetorhinus maximus. The sequence continues at coordinate 103,777 of NW_027596479.1, forward strand.
TAAGGAGGTATTAGACCAGATGACCAACAAGCTTCGTCAAAGGGGTAGATTTTAAGGAAAGCATTAAAGGAGGAGAGAGAGGTAGGAAGCAGAAAGATATAGGGAGGGAATTCCAGAATTGGGGCCCAGGCACCTGAAGACATGGTCGCCAATGGTAAAATTGGGGATGTGCAAGAGGTCAGAATTGGCAGAGCACAGAGCTATCAGAGATTAGTAGGGCTGGAGGAGATTACAGAGGTAGGGTGGATGAAGGCTTGGAGGGATTTGAAAACAAGGTTGAAAATTATTAAATTATGACATTTGAGATCCAATATAGTTCAGCAAGCACAGGGGTGATTTTATGTGAATTAGGATATGGACAGCAGAGTTTTGGATGAGCTCAAAACAGATATTAGGCCTTTTGCAAGAGGCATTATCTCATTATCATAAACAATGAACACCAACATTTTCTGTATGATTCCACATCATCTGACAAGAAAGGGAAGAGGACTTTCAGCTTTAAGTCATCGACCGGAATTGTAATGCGGATTAGCTGCCGAGAAGACTCTTATTTCACTGGAGAATAATATCTATCTACATGAACATTTTAAAACAAACTTTAAATTGTATGCAAAAGAAAAACCACAAATCCACAGTTAGAGCAGAGGACTAACCTTTTGGAGCAGGAGTGCTGGAGATGCAGCAGGAAGATTGTGCTTGGAGCTGCCCAAATTTTCTTTTTTTTTTCAGTCTCTGCCAGTTTGTTCTGAATACTTTGTTGAAGACTAAGAACAAAAGACTGTTGTTTTTCACAAGTGCTGAGACTGTTTTGACATCACATAGTCCAGTGTTTACAGCTCAGATTCTTGTGATAGCTGGTGGTCACTGGGTAAAGTTGAACAGTATCGGTGAACCACAACACATCACGCTGCTCCCTTTATGAGCTTTGATGCTTAACATAGCATCATCACACTTTCAAACTCAGTGCCCACTTGATTTATTCCTAAGGACTCTCCTGCTCCTGTAATATTAACCATAATGATGAGGTATGTGTCTATATTCATTCATAAAATAGCCCTTGTTAATATGATAACAGAATGGTTTCACACTTCCTTAGAGAGAGGTTCATTTTAGCATTTAACTAATCTGATTCAATTTTATTCACTTTCCCTCAGGTAGTTTATCTAAACAAAATTTATCATTTTTTGAAGCTTAGATTTTCCTTGTAACTGCTTTAAGAAAATAAACTGCAGCACACCACATATAAATGCCAGTTAAGGTCTCAATTCCGGACTGGAATTGGTGAAATTGGTTACATCGGAAAAGCTTTCAATAACTACTAACATTTTTTTAAAGTTAGGAATATATGGAGAATTGAAGTGGAAGGGTGGAATCTTGTGGCGGCAATGGGGGTCTCATCTGCCGACTGCAGAGCTGCCAAGAGACCTGTAGTATTATAGGGAGAATTTCCTCCCCGTCGGGGGGCTGAGCAGGAGCGGGCAGGCGCTCAACCGATTGCCGCCTGCAATTGGCTGCATGCCGCCATTTTATGTGGACAGGCTAATTAAGGCCCGTTCAGCGTAACACGCACCCGGAAGTGCCGTGTGGTCCCGGTGCAGGCAGGGGGAGTAGGCTGAGTCGGGACCTGCTCTCTTTCACGTGCATGCACGCGAAGGAGAGCAGAAATCTCCCTGAGGCCCAGAGCTGCCTCAGGGAGATTAGTTTGATTGTCAAAAGTTTTAATTAAAAAAAAATTTAAGACATGTCCCCTCATGTGACAGTGTCATATGAGCTGGGACATGTCAATGAACTTTAATAAAAAGTTTTATTCAATTTATAAACACTTCATGAAACCTCATCCCGCCTGCGGATGAGGTTTCATGAAAAATGCGAAGGCCGCCTGGGCTCTTCGCCTGCCTGCTAACCTTAAGGTTGGACGGGCAGCTCCATTAAGTATTTTAATTGATATTTAAATGGCATTGATAGGCCTTTGACAGTTCGGCGGGTGCGCACTGGAGTCAGCTGCGCACCCGCCGAACTGAAAATCGGAATGACACGCGGTGACATCAGGACACACGCCCGATGTCACCGCACATCATTTTACGCGTCGGCGAGCGGGGTCCGGCCCCCACGTGCCAACCCGAAGATTTTGGCTTATGGTTTTATTTAGTGTGTAATGTACCTTTAAGAATAATACGTGTTAAGGAAGATCACGTGATCTGTAGTAACCAATAGGAGAGTAGCACGAGCTACCTCAGCAGTCAGTGTAGAGATAGAGTTGGAGTTGAAAGCACATGTAGAATTGTGGTTGAGTATGTTGTAAATAAACTTAATGTTTCCACCCAGGAAGTGTCTGCAGATCAACTCTATCATTAATAGTACAACTCGGCCACCCTTACAACAAGACGCGTATTGTCTCCTTTGGGGAAGGCCAGCGAATCACGAGCCAATCAGGCCGTTGAGAGGCAACTGACAGGTCTTTCCCTGGGATCAGCACCCCAGGGACAGAGGTCCTGCCTACTGACAGCTGTCAGCCAATCAGAGGCTGGCAGCTCTTTTCCTCAGCAGTGTCACCAAGAAGGCGGTAGGTCGCTGCTGGAACAGCACCCACCGGGGGTCTAGGATCACAGAGCGACCCAAAGGTAAGTAATGTCAGGAGGGGTTTCGCAGGGTGTGGAGGTGTCGGCAGCAGGGGAAGGGAGTGGCTCTTCCCCCCCGCCTGCGATGCCAGGTCCCTCAATCAGGCACTAAGTGCATTAGAAGCAGGGCCCCCCAACTCTGGGTGACAACAAGCAACCCGCACAGGTTCACTTTTCATGCTCCCCATGTGGCGACAGGCCTGCCCACAACTGGGTAATACTAATGGCAGCAGGATGGGGCCCTAAAGTGGTCATTAATTGGATTTAATTGGGGTGGGGGTGGGAAGGTGGCAGGGTTCCCAGCACCACCCTCTCTGCCTCCAAACACTTCTGCCACTAGAGGGGGAGAAGATTCCACCTGAACATTTTGGATTCAAAGGGCAATTGACAGGAGGAATAAGTTAGCAAGAAAGGACATTGAAATAAATACTATCAATAAGTTCAATGAGAAATAGCAGAATTAGAGACATGGGGCAGAATCTTCCTGGCCTAGTAGATATGGTTTGGAGGTGGGGAGCATGGAAAATTGAACCAAGGCGTATCGAGGACACCCCCCAACATCTTCCTGCCAGTGGGAGATTTTCCTGGAGGCGGGCTTCCTGCAGCAGCAGCTACCTGCCTATATGCGGTAGGTGGTCAATTAATGTAATTAAAAGGCAATAAGCCCTTAATTGCGCACAGCAATAAAATCTTACAGAAACTCACCCCCCACCCCCACCCCCAGCCAGGCGCTGTGTCAGGAGCCCGGCAACACATTGTAAGCGTCCTCACAGCAGGAGGTCAGAGACACTTGGGAGGCTGCTGTTCATCCTGCTGTTATCATAGAACCACAGGGTTGAAATGGGCACAGCCTCAACCAAAAACATTCTTATAGAGGGTTTCACCCATCCAAGCAGCTCTGGGCCTTAATTTTTATGAATGCCTCTGCAGCTTTTCAACAGCGCCTCTGTTTTGAGTCGCCCTGTTGGTTTCCACCTGCCTCAGCAGCACCCGCCTCTCCGAATGGGGCAGCCAATCAGTCAGTCACTCCTGCGGACCCTCCCATTGGGCCCCCTCCAGAAGAAGCCTGTTAATTGGCCACCTCTGCTAAGATTGCACTGCAGGATGCACTTTTGACGTGAGCAGATCTGAATCCGCATATGGTCCTAATGCCTGACAATCGTTAAAGTACAGAAAATTTTGGTCTTGGTAAGCAGGCTGGAGGATAGGATTGAAACTAACTCAAAAGAGATGGGCATGTTAGGCCAAATGAGCTATTGCCAATCTTAAGATTTCCTCTGTTTCTAAGGTAATGCTCATCACTAATCTGAAAATGTTGCTCTAAATGGGAAAGGTCTGATGGAAAGAGAGAAAAACTGATGGCAGTTCTATAGTAATCCAGGAGATTAGCAGGACCACTTAACAGAAAAGTTTATTTATTAGAATTGTCAAATGTTAAATGAATATATTTATTGTTGCAACCTCAGTGTTTTTTGACCGCAAGATGAGCTTTTAACCACATATCTGCAGCATCACTAAGACAGCCAATTTCCACCTCTGTAACATCACCGGTCTCCACCCTTGCCTCAGCTCATATGCTGCTGAAACCCTCATGAATGCCTTTGTTATCTCTAGACCCAACTATTCCAAGGTATTTATAATGACATGACAGACCAGACAGGTTTCAACAAGAAACAGATAAACTTTTTTACAGATAGCTTTTCAGATGCTACATGTTTGATCAGGACCCTCATCAGGAAGCCCCACCCCTGGATTACCTGTACTTAGGGCACATTAGTAGGAGCCTCCAAGAACATCATATGACCCTTGATAAACAGCAGGAGAGGCTATACCTTCAGTTATTACATTTCCTTCTCCTTTAATTTTTTACAGTTTCTACTTACAGAGAACATTTGAGTACCTAGTGGCAGTGTTTCATCAATAATTCAGACAGTGTTGAACCCATAGTTGTATGAGGCATTGTATGATAACTGAGAAGAAAGCAGGAAAGCTGAGTTTCTGGAGTATCTTCTGATAACGTCTTCATTCCAGATTTGAAAGTTTGCACAGCTCTTTCAGCTAAACCATTTGATAAGGGATGATATGGGGCTGTTTTAATATGCCTGATTCCATTTAAACTCATGAATAAACAACTTCAGGTGATTAAAGATTAAGTCTCTGAGGTGCTTTCCTTATTCAGTTAGAGCAATGTCGCTCTATCACTTGAGGTCCCTCTACAGGATCGACATGATCAGGAACTGCAGCACAAGATACATCATTAGAAAGTGGCAGTTCAGGGTTAGGTAACTCTACAGAAACATTGGGCATGTCTATTCTAGATTGATCTGTCACCTCAGGGATTGATGGTTTGACATTAATCACAGGCGGAATAGTTGGTTGTTGGAATGTCTCTCTATCACGAATTTGGGCCGCTTGTTTTCAAACATTTCTGTCTTCCACTTCCATATGGAATGATAAGGGACCAATTTCTGAGACAATAGCTCCAGGAAACGACAAGATCCATTTTCAAAGTTCTGCATAAATACTGTGTCTCCTACAGTGAATCTGTGAGCTTTGCTATGAATATCGGGATTCAATTTTTGATTACTCTGATTCCTCTCTAGCTTCCCCTCTGAGTTTGGAAAGACCAGACTTAACTTGTACATAGGCAGAGTTTCATCAATAATTCAGACGGTGTTGAACCCATAGTCATATGAGGCGTTGTATGATAGCTAAGAAGAAAGCAGGAAAGTCGAGTTCCTAGAGTACCTTCTGATAACCTCTTCATTCCTGATTTAAAAGTTTGCACAACTCTCTCAGCTAACCTATTTGATGAGGGATAATATGGTGCTGTTTTAATATGTCTGATTCCATTTAAACTCATGAATCTCTGAAACTCTGTACTGGTAAAGATTGTACCATTATGAGAAATGATGACTTCCGGTAGACCATGTATACTAAAACAGCTTTTCAATAGTTGCACTCTATGTTGATGATCTGACTTTGAATACATCCATGCATTTAGAATGTGCATTTACGATCAATAAAAACGTGGTACCTGAGAACGGTCCCACATAATCAATATGGAATCTAACTAGGGTTGACCAGCCCACTCCCATGGATACAGTGGAGCTGAAACAGGCAACTCCTGTTATTGCGGACACTGGAGACAGTGCTTGACCATGCTTTCGATGTCACTGTCAATGCCTGCCCACCAGACTGCTTCGCACAAGCATTTTCATCTTTGATATGCCTGGATGCGCACTGTGAAGCTCTGTTAAGTGTGGTTCTCTTTCTTGCGAAGGGATGACAACTCTTGATCCCCACAACAAAACTCCATCTTGACAAATGTACCCTGTTTTTTGAGCATGAAATGGTCTCATGCAGCCATGAGCATGAGTGCCCGCTGCCAGGGTTAAGGACATCTCCTCAGGGCTGGAGAGGAACTTGGAGTGGGAGGGGAGGGATCCAGTTGTTGTTGCCCATGTTGGTACCAACGACATTGATAGGACTAGAAAGGAGGTTCTGCTGAAAGAATTTGAACAGTTAGGTGCTAAATTAAAAAGCTGAGCCTCCAAGGTAATAATCTCAGGATTGCTCAGGATTGCTTGGGATTGAGCCACGGTCAAATGGAATAGGGTAAATAAAGTCAAGGAGTTAAATGTGTAGCTCAAAGATTGGCGTGGGAGGAATGGGTTTCAGTTCTTGGGGCACTGGCACCAGTACTGGGATAGAAGGGAGCTGTTCCAATGGGACGGGCTTCACTTGAACCATGCTGGGACCAGTGTGCTGGCAAACTGAATAACGAGTGCTGTAGACAGGGCTTTAAACTAAATAGATAGGGGGAGGGTTCTGGAGAGGGGATACGTAGGCTTACAAAGCAAAAGGATATGGCAGCCTTGCAGGGTAGCTATTTAGGCAATGATACCCAGAGTGTGACAGGAAGGGACAGAGTGTACTAACATAAAAGAAGAGCAGCAAATAGGGTCAAAAGGGGAAAAATTGGTAAAAAGGCAAAATTAATGGTTCTTTACTTAAATGCATGTAGTATTCAGAACAAAATGAACGAATTAACAGCACAAATAGAGGTTAATGGGTTTGATCTTATAGCCATTACGGAGATGTGGTTCAAGGAGATCAAAGCTGGGAACTAAATATTCAGGGGTATGTGACTTTTTGAAAGGACAGGCAGGAAGGAAAGGGTGGTGGGGTAGCTTTGTTAGTACAAGATGGAATAAGTACGATAGCAAGAAAGGATCTTGGATCAAAAGATGTAGAATCCATATGGGTGGAGGTAAAAAATAACGAGGGGAAGAAGGCACTGGTGGGAGTAGTCTATAGCCTAACAGTAGCTATACTGTAGAACAGAGAACAAATCAGGAGATAATGAGGTCATGTAAAAGAGACAGTACATTAATTATGGGTGACTTTAATCTTCATGTAGATTGGGAAAATTAAATTGGCAGAGGTAGACACAAGCAAGAATTCAGAGAGTATATTCGGGACAGGTTCTTAGAATAGTATGTTGTGAATCCAACCAGGGATCAGGTTATTTTGTATCTAGTAATGTGTAATGGGGCAGGTTTAATAAATGATGTCAGAGTAAAGGACCCCCTAAGAAACAGTGACCACAATATGATAGAATTTAGCATTCAGCTTGAGAGTGAGAAACTTGGGTTGGAAACAACTGTGCTAAACTTAAGTAAGGGTAATGACAATGGAATGAGGGCAGAGTTGGCTGGAGTAGACTGGGAAAGCAGTTTAGCAGAAAAGATGGCTGATGAACAATGGCAGACATTTAAGAAAATACTTCATGACTCACAACAAAGATACATCCCAGTGAGGAAGAAGGATTCAAGGAAAGGGATAAACCAACCATGGTTAGCCAAGGAAGTTAAGGACAGTGTCAAATTGAAAGAAAAAAACATACAATGTGGCAAAGATTAGCGGTAATCCAGAGGATTGGGAAAGTTTTAAAAACCAACAAAAGATGACCAAAAAATAATAAAGAGGAAGAAAATAGACTTTGACAGTAAACTATCAGGTAATATAAAAATGGACAGTAAGAGCTTCTTTAAATATATAAAAAGGAAGAGAGAGGCCAAAGTGAACATAGGCCCCTTAAAGAATGAGGCTGGGGAAATATAATGGGAAACCAGGAAATAGCAGAGGAGTTGAATAAATACTTTGTTTCAGTCTTCACAGTAGAAGATACTAATAGCATTCCAAAAATACTAAATAATCAAGGGGCAAAACAAGTTGATGTAATATATTTGGATTTCCAGAAGGCTTTTGTTAAGGTACTGCACATAAGGCTATTTAATATGATAAGAGCCCTTGGTGTTGGAGGTAGTATTAGCATGGATACAGGACTGACTAACGAATAGAAGACAGAGAGTTGGGATAAGTGTGATATTTTCAGGATGGCAACCTGTAACTAGTGGAGATCCACGGTGATCAGTGCTGGGGCCTCAATTATTTATAATATATGTTAATAACTTAGGTGAGGGAAGGGAATGTACTATTGCCAATTTTGCAGATGACAGAAAAATAGGTGGGAAGGCAAGTGGCGAGGATGACACAAGGACTCTACAGAGGGATACAGACAGGTTAAGTGAGAAGGCAAAAACTTGACAGATGGAATATAATGTGGGAAAATGTGAGGTTATGCACTTTGGCAGGAAGAATAGAGGAGCTGAATATTATTTAAATGGAGGAAGATTGCAGAAAGCTGCAGCACAGATGGATTTGGGAGTCCTTGTGCATGAATCCCAAAAAGCTAACATACAAGTTCAACAGGTAATAGGGAAAGCAAATGGAATGTTGGCCTTTACTTCAAAGGGGATTGAGTATAAAAATAGGGAAGTCTTGCTAAAACTATACAAGGCACTGGTTAGACTACACCTAGAATACTGTGAATAATTTTGGTCCCCTTATGCAAGGAAAGATATACTGGCATTGGAGGCAGTCCAGAGAAGGTTCACTAGGCTGATCCCGGGTATGGAGGATTTTCTTATGACAAGAGGTTGAGTAGGTTGGGCCTGTACTCATTGGAGTTTAGAAGAATGAGAAGCGACCTTATTGAAACATATAAGATTCTTAGGGGGCTTGACAGGATAGATGCTGAGAGGTTGTTTCCCCTTGTGAGAGAGTCTAGGACCAGGGGGCATAATCTCAGCGTAACGGGTCGCCCATTTAAAACAGAGATGAGGAGGAATTTCTTCTCTCAGAGGGTAGTGAATCTGTGGAATTCTTTACCACAGAGGGTTGTAGAGGCTGGGTCGTTAAGTATATTCAAGACTGAGATAGACAGATTTTTAATCAGTAAGGGAATCAAAGGTTATGGGGAGAAGGCAGGAAAGTGGAGTTGAGGATGATCAGATCAGCCATGATCTCATTGAATGGCGGAGCAGACTCGATGAGCCGAATGACTTACTTCTGCTCCACATTTTATGTCTTATGGTCTTATCTCTTTAGATACAAGTGAACTTGACCACCCTTGCAAAACAAGGTCTCTGACTTTCGACAAAATTGGATCTCTGTTCGGCCAATTTCTAATTTGCTTCTCACACAGAGGTGAAAAATCTAAGAAATTCAATACAAGCACAACTTCTTGTGAAACTGGAGCATGTGCAGTGCTGTCTGCTAACGGGAGACGACTGAGTGCATCCACATGTGCAATATGTAAGCCAGGACAGTACATAAAGGTATACTCATACGTATTGGCAGAATAGCCTTATCCTTACTGAATAAACCCATTAATGGTTTATGGTCCGACACAATGGTGAAATGTCATCAAGGAGGTACTGGTGGAATTTCTTCACTCCGAATACCACCAATAAATCTTCCTTTTCTAGCTGGGAATAATCCTTCTTGGCTGTGGAGAGGGTTCTTGAGACATAACCAACGGGCCTTTCTGATCCATTCTCCATTCTTTGTGATAACACAGCTCCTACACCGTAAGGAGAGGCATCACATGTTAATACCAACTCTACCGAAGGGTCATAGTGTACTATCAAATGCAACAGTTTCTTAACTTTCACAAAAGTTTCTTCCTGTTGTGAATTCCATGACCAACGGTTATTTTTTTTTTAACAACAAGTGTAATGGCGTTAACATGGTTAATAAGTTTGGCAAGAAGCGTCTATAGTAGTTGATCATACCCAGGAAAGACTTGAGTTCGGTTACACTGGACAGTGATTTATTGCCCTAACTTTCTCTTCTACTGGATGCAAGTCCTTGGCGTCCACCCTGTGACCCAGGTAAATAACTTCTGGCGCTTTGATTGGACATTTTTCTTTCTTTAATCATCTGCCGGCTTCCATGAATTTTCTCAGCACCTCCTTCAGGTTGGCTAAGTGTTCGGTCTTGGTTAACCCTGTGATCAGAACATCATCTGGGTATACTACCACTCAGGGAAGTCCTTGCAAACGACTCTCCATTGTCCTTTGGAAGATTGCACATGCAGACGATACTCCAAAGGGTAGGTGAGTATGCTGATCAAAAACCCTTGTGTGTGTAAATAGTCACGTATCCTCTAGACGTGCTATCCAGCGCTAATTGTTGGTAGGTGTGGCTCATGTCCAATTTTGTACATGATTTGCCTCCAGCTAGCTTTGCATATAAGTTGTTTATCCTTGGAATGGGGACTTGAATAGATTTGCTGTCTTATTTACAGTCAATTCACAGTCCTCACAAATGCGTATGGTTTAGTCAGGCTTAATCACTGGAACTATGGGTGCTGCCCATTCCGAGAATTGGACAGGTTGGATGATGCCCAGTTTTTCTAACCAGCACAGTTCTGTATCCACTTTCTCCTTCAAAGCATAAGGCACAGGTCTGGCCTTAGAGAAACGTGGTGTCGCCTGATGATGCACATATATCTTGGCCTGCAGGCCTTTTAACCTCCCTAATTCATCCTGAAATACACCGTCGTATTTCCTTAGCAGCTCAGGAACTCCTCCTGTTTTCAGGTGAAATACTTCAGACCAGTCAAGCCTGATTTTCTGTAATCAGTCTCAGCCTACAGACTGGGTCCTTCTCCTGTCATTATTATCACTGGAAGCTAAGCTGTCTATTGCCTATAAGACACTGGTACTGTGGCAATGCCCTTTGCCTGTATGGATTTCCAGCTAGTTCTCTGCTCCAGATTCAGTGGCTGGGTACCTTCATTTATGTATTTAAACATGTGCTCTCCCACCACTGTGGTTGAAGCTCCCATATCTACCTCCATTATTAGTGGCTTCCCATTAACTTGGATTGTGACAGTCATAGGTTAGGGTTACAGTGGTGACGTAATACAGGGAATAAACATCGGTGTTGGCAGCTTCAGGTTCTGCTGTATTTTTCAATTCACTCATGTTGGTTTGTTGCTTTATGGGCTGTTTTGACTTTGTCCTGCATTGCCTTATTACGTGACCTTTCTTATGGCAGTAATGGTATTCTGCCTCCTTGAATCTGCAGGTGTCTGGTCCGTGGTCACCCCAAATCTATAACAAATTAACCCTGGAGTCGCTGCTGAAGTGTTTCTACTAGGATTTTTCTTGTTTCTAACAGCGGAGGTTGCCTCTCGCTTCAGTGTTGTGAATTTGGTTTTTGCATCACGCTCAGCAGTAGGTTCCCACCCCACATGAAGGACAGCACCATGTTATATGTGTTGCAAAGCCTGCGAGTCTTTCACAGCACTTTCCATGGCGAGGGATATTTCCATGGTGCGCTTCAAGTCAATGTCGACCCTTGCAAGTAAACGGCACTGAATGGTATCATCATGAACTCCACAAACTAATTGGTCCTGCAGCATATCATTTAATATGTCCCTGAAGCTGCAGTGTTCTGTCAACTGCTTCAGCTTCACTACTTAAGTTGTGATGGACTCTCTCAGGGCTCTAACCCTGGAATTAAACTTAAATTTTTATGGATGTCTTCAGCAGGAAATGCATTTTCAAGAGGTCCACTAATTCATTAAAAGACTTAGAATTGGGCGCGTTCGGGGCCATCAGGCTGTGGATGAGATTGTATCTCTTACTACCACATACACTCGAAAGGATTGTTTTCTGCTTTTCCTCCGCGGTAATTTCATTCGCTATGAAATAAAAACCAAGACGCTCTACATACTGGCTCCAGTCTTCCATAGTTGCATCGTAACGATCGATTCTGCCGAAGAGTGGCGTGACTAGTGGGTAGTCTTTTCTTTTTTTTTTAAGATTCAACGTGTTCATGTTAACAAGGTGAAGTGCAGCGTCGGAGCTATTTTACCCTCGTCACCAAATTTAATGACTGGACAGACCGGACAGGTTTCAACAAGAAACAGATAAACTTTATTACAGAGAACTCTTCAGATGCTACATACTCAATTAGGATCCTCGTCAAGAAGCCCCGCCTCCCAGATTAGCTGCACTTAGAGCTCATTAGTCGGAGCCTCCAAGAACATCACATGACCCCCGATAAACAGCAGGAAAGGCTATACCTTCAGTTACTACAGTATTCCTAGTGGGCTTCCCACATTCTACTCTCCATAAACATAAGCTCATCCGAAACTCTGCTGCCCTGTGCCTTAACTTACAACAAGCCACAGTGATCAATAATGTGCTCGCTGACCTACATTGGTCCCTGATTAAACAATGCCTCAATTTTAAAGCTCTCATCCATGTTTTCAATCCCTTCAGGGTCTGGCCCCTCACTATCTCTATAAACTCCTCCAGCCCTAAAGCCCTCTGAGATATAGGGATGAACAACAGATGTTGGCCTTGCAAGCGACGTTCACATCCCGCGAAAGAATTTTAAAAATCTTCACTCCTCTAATTCTGGTCTTTTGAGCATCTCTAAAATTTTCATCATTTCAGCATTGGTGACTGCATTCAGTTGCCTAGGCACTAAATTCTGGGATTCCTTCCCTATACCTCCTCACCTCTCCACTTCGCTTTCCTCCTTTAAGATACTGCTTAAACCCTACCTCTTTGACCAAGCTTTTGGTCATCTGCCCCAATGTCTCCTTATGTGCCTCAGTGTTATACTTGTTTTATATTGCCTCTCTGAAGACCTTGGGGTGTTTAATTACATTTAAGGTGCCGTATAAATGTAAGTTGTTGTTTCTGTTGTCGGTGGTGGTGTCCATTATGTTGCATTGTCGCATACATAATATGGCATTCCAATACTGGCCAAATTACACTTACTATAAGACACTAGATGGTTTGTTTTGCTCCATCTATAAACATGGAAAGGAAGATGGGAACAGGCCATTCAGCCCTCGAGCCTTTCCTGCATTCTGTTAGATCTGAAAGAATGAAAAAACAGCCTAGCTCTAATTTTAATATTATGCCCTTTTGTCCTGGGGTCTCCCACCAGTGGAAATGGTTTTTCTCTAACAATCCTATCAATTCTTTAATCATCATTTTTTAACATTTGTTCATGGGATGTAGGTGTCACTGGCTAAGCCAACATTTATTGCCCATCCCTAATTGCCCCTGAGAAGGTGGGGGTGAGCTGCCTTCTTGAACCGCTGCAGTCCATATGGTGTAGGTACACCTACAGTGCTGTTAGGAAGGGATTTTGACCCAGTGACAGTGAAGGAATAGCGATATAGTTCCAAGTCAGGTGTGACTTGGAGGGGAATTTTCAGGCAGTGGTGTTCCCATGCATTTTCTGCCCTTGTCCTTCTAGGTGGTTGAGTTTGTGGGTTTGGAAGGATCTGTCGAAGGAGCCTTGGTGAGTTGCTACAGTGCATCTTATAGATGGCACACACTGCTGCTACTGTGCTGGAGGGAGTGAATGTTTAAGGTGGTGAATGCAGTGCCATCAAGTATGCTGTTTTGTCGTGGATGGTGTCGAACTTTTTGAATATTCTTGGAGAAGCACTCATCCAGTCAAGTGGAGGGTATTCCTTCACACTCCTGACTTGTGCCTTGTAGATGGTGGACAGGATTTAGGGAGTCAGGAGGTGGGTTACTTTCCACAGAATTCCCAGCCTCTGACCTGCTCTTGTAGCCTCAGTTTTTTTATGGCTAGTCCAGTTCAGTTTCTGGTCAATAGTAACTCCCAGGATGTTGATAATGGGGAATTCAGCGATGGTAATGCCATTGAATTTAAAAGGGGCAATGGTTAGATTTTCTCTTGTTGGCGATGGTCATTGCTTGGCATTTGAGTGGCTGAATGTTACTTACCACTTATCAGCCCAAGCCTGAATATTATCCAGGTCTTGCTGCATATGAACACGGACTGCTTCAGTATCTGAGGTGTTGTGATTGGTGCTGAACATTGTGCACTCATCAGCGAAAATCCCCACTTCTGACCTTATGATGGGGGAAGGTCATTAATGAAGCAGCTGAAGATGGTTGGGCCTAGGACACTACCCTAAGGAACTCCTGCAGTGATGTCCTGGGACTGAGATGATTGACCTCCAACAACCACAACCATCTTCCTTGTGCTAGGTATGACTCCAACTAGCAGAGAGTTTTCCACTGATTCCCATTAACTCCAGTTTTGCTAAGGCTCCTTGATGCCATACTCAGTCAAATGCTGCCTTGATGTCAAGGGCAGTCGCTTTCACCTCACCTCTTGCGTTTAGCTCTTTTGTCCAGGTTTGGACCAAGGCTGTAATGAGGTCAGGAGCTGAGTGGCCCTGGCAAAAACCAAACTGAGCATCATTGAGCAGGTTATTGCTTAAACACTTCAATTGGATCATCCCTTAATCTTTTATACTCAGGGGAATATAAACTTCGCCTATGCAGCCTGTCATCATAATTTAACCTTTTTAGTCCCAATCTCTATAGGTTTATATGTGTTTCTTATGCATATGCAATGGGGCCCTGTGTTTAGATGGAAATTGGAGTATGTGGTGAATGCACTCAACATATCATAGGTTCATACATGAAAGGTTCTCAAAATTCCCACATTTTTCATATCATCAGCAAGGATATGACTTTTGGACTTTTAAACTGTTGAGTTAAATGTAAAACCCTACGGACAAGAGGCTGGGCCCATGAAGGCCTGGGGCTGTACATGCCCGGGCTTATTGAGTACAGTGTGGATTTTTTTGCCTGAAACCAGACAATGAGGAGACAGAATACACATTCTTCCCTTTAATACAATCAACCCAGAGAAAGACTTCACCTCACACGAAACTGAAGCCCATCAAAATCTTGCATAAATAATCGCTACTAACTACTAAGGCAGGAAGGCACAATCAATTCAATTATGCGAACCCATCAATACTCCACACATACAATGGCTTTCCGTTCAAAACTAGTTACGGGGGCAGGAAGACAATGATAAACATCATGCAAGCCCATTAAAAACAACGAGACAACAATCACCAGGGGAAGCCCACCAAAGTCAAACAAAGAACTAACCTTGATTTGGATTCCGATAAGAAATTCGAAAGACGGTATAACTGGGCAGTCAGTTACGAAGGAGAGGGAGGGAAACCAGCTAGCAGGCAGTGAGCAGTTGGGAGCGGTTGAAACAGAGTTTAAGCAAGAAGACCTGGAGGTTTGCAGGCCCGCAGGCAACATCGCGGCGAGGGGCACGGTGTGGCAGGGTCAACCGAAAACAACAAGGCCGCAACCGCAGCCCTCCACAAAGATCGACCACCCACAACCGTGTCCTCCACTCAACTGAAGAACCTTCGCAGATTCCACAGACCAGGACCACGTGGGGACGGCAGGCCCCAGAGGACACAAAGAGCTTACCCCAAAACTGCAACCGGCTTACCTGGCTGAATTTCGAACTGTCAAGGAACCCTGGGTTGGTGAGCATGATCCCTGACCTCTCCTAGTTCAATTTAGTTAGGTTTTGGGGGTGGGACAAGGGTAAGGGGATTAGTAGCATGATTTTTCCCTCGTTATGCCGTGTGTTACCCATTCTTAACTAAGTGTACTTTGTAAGTCTGTATAATCTCAGTGTAATCGTAATGTTATAAGTTCATTTGTGACTTCAATAAACTCAGTTTTTCTTGCACCAAAACCAGTTGTCTGCTGCACTTTGTCACAACTCCCAAATAAGTCCAAGGTCTAGAACCCAGGGAGTGGGAGCGATTCGAACCGCTCAGAAGTCAGAGGTGAAACTGACTCACACCACCACCCCCTACATACATGTATTAAATACTGACCACTTCCAGTTTACTAGTCCAGGAGGCTTGACTCTTTCCATTAGGGGGTGCAGATGTTGAGGCAAAGTCAGGTGTTTCCCCAAAGGGAAAAGATAAAATCAGAAGACAGGTCACCTCACCCAAAGGTTCTTTTGTGAGTCTCACAGCAGGCAAATACAAACTGATGTTGACAGGTTACCTAGCAACCCTCGAAGCTGAAATAGTGGCTGGATTGCATGATACCTGAAAATAAAGGAGGAAAATGTTTCTAAAATAATAAATGAAAACAAACACATTTATTATTTATTTTCCTTTTTTTGGTTTCATTTGTGTGAGATATTAGTGCTAGAGAATGAAGCCATTTTCCTTGTTTGACACGAATAGTAGACTTTCATATTTTTGCGAGTGTGATTGTTCATCTAATGCCAATTTGTTCCGGATTATGGGCTGCTTTCTGTATGATTGAAATTCTCAAACACACTTAATTTATGACCTTTTACAACCAGAAAAGACACAATACACATAGGCAGTGCACTGTGGATCCAAGACTGGCTCTGTATTTCGGGATGGTTAGCCTTATTTGCTAGGCCCATCACCCCAGGTCATGAGGTTGTAGGTTCAAGACCCAACATGGACTTGAGCACACTTTTTATTCTAACGCATTCTAAAGTCTAACATACACTCTAGTCTAACACAGTGTTTAGTCTAACCCACAGTTTACTCTAACACAGTTTAGCCTCAAACACAGTATAGCCTAACACACAGTTTAGCCCAACATAGTTTAGTCTCACACACTGTTTAGTCTAACACACAGTCCAGTCAAACACCCAGTTTAGTCTAACACCCAGTTTAGTCTAACACACAGTTTAGTCTACCGCACAGTCTCACTTAACAGTTTTACCTACCACACAGTTTGGTCTCACATACAGTTTAGTCTAACACATGGTCTAGTCTAACACACACTTAGTCTAACGGACAGTCTACTATAACACACAGTCTAGTCTAACACACAGTTTAGTCAACACAGTCTAGTCTAACACACAGTTTAGTCTAACACAGTCTAGTCTAACACACGGTTTAGTCTAACACACAGTTTAGTCTAACACAGTCTAGTCTAACACACAGTTTAGCCGAACATAGTTTAGTCTAACACAGTCTAATCTAACACCCAGTTTAGTCTCACATACAGTTTAGTCTAACATCCAGTTTATTCTAACATCCAGTTTAATCTCACACACAGTTTAGTCTCACACACAGTCTGCTTTAACACAGTCTAGTCTAACATAAGTTTTATCTAACACACAGTTTAGTCTAACACACAGTTTATTCTAACACACACTGTAATATAACACACAGCCTAGTCTAACACATAGTTTAGTCCAACACACAGTCTAGTCCAACACAATTCAGTCTAACACACAGTCTAGTCTAATACCCAGTTTAGTCTAACACACAGTTTAGTCCAACGTCTCATTTAACACAGTTTTGCCTAACACACAGTTGGGTCTCACACATAGTATAGTCTAACACAGTTTAATCTAACACACCGTCTAGTCTAACACACAGTTTAGTCCAACAGTCTACTCTAACACACAGTCTAGTCTAACATACGTGTAGTCTAACACACAGTCTAGTCTAAGACGCAGTTTAGTCTAACACACAATCAAGTCTAACCCACTCCCTGGGTTCTAGACCTTGGACTTATTTGGGAGTTGTGACAAAGTGCAGCAGACAACTGGTTTTGGTGCAAGAAAAACTGAGTTTATTGAAGCCTAGAACTGTCTATTGTAACACATAGTTTAATCTAACACACAGTTTGGTCAAACACAGTCTAGTCCAACACGCAGTTTAGTCTAACAGAGTCTAAGACAATCCAGTCTAACACAGTTCAGTCTGACACACAGTCTGGTCTAACATACAGTCTAGTATAACACACAGATTAGTCTAACAAACAGTTTAATCTCACACACAGTTTAGTCTAACCCACAGTTTAGTCTAGCTCACAGTTTCGACTAACACACAGTCTCATTTAACACAGTTTTGCCTAACACACTGTTTAGTCCAACACACAGTCTAGCCAACAAAGAGTTTAGTCTAACACACAGTCTAGTATAACACACAGTTTAGCCCAACACAATTTAGTCTCACACACAGTTTAGTCTCACACACAGTTTAGTGTAATCCACAGTTTAGCCTAAACCACAATTTAGCCTAACACACAGTCTAGTCTAGCACGCAGTCTAGTCTAACACACAGTCTCATTTAATACAGTTTTGCCTAACACACTGTTTAGTCCAACACACAGTCTAGCCTAGCAAAGAGTTTAGTCTAACACACATTCTGGTATAACACACAGCCTAGTCTAACACACAGTTTTAGTCTAACACACAGTTCAGTCCAAAACACAGTCTAGTCTAACACCCCATTTAGTCTAACACACAGTCTCATTAAACACAGTTTTGCCCAACACAGTTTAGTCTAACACACAGCCCAGTCTAACATAGTCTAGACTAACACACAGTCCAGTCTAACACAGTCTAGTCTAACACACAGCATAGTCTAATACACATTCTAGTATAACACACAGTTCAGTCAAACACACAGTCTAGTCTAACACCCCATTTAGTCTAACACACAGCCTCGTTAAACACAGTTTTGCCTAACACACAGTTTAGTCTAACACACAGTCCAGTCTAACATAGTCTAGACTAACACACAGTCCAGTCTAACACAGTCTAGTCTAACACACAGTATAGTCTAATACAGTCTTGCCTAACACACAGTTCAGTGTAACACACAATTTAGTCTAACACACAGTTTAGGCAAACACAGTCTAGTTCAACACACAGTTTAGTCTAACAGAGTCTACACTAAGACAGTCTAATCTAACACACAGTTTACAGTAACACACTGTCTAGACTTACACACAGTTTAGTCTAACACCGTCTACGGTAACACACAGTTTAGTCTAACACAGAGTTTAGTCTAACACACTCTAGTCTAACACAGAGTTCACTCTAACACACAATCTAGTCTAACACCTGGCTTAGTCTAACACACAGTCTCGTTTAACGAATTTTTACCTAACACACAGTTTGGACTAACACAGAGTTTAGTCTAACACGCAGTTCAGTCTAACACACAGTTTAGTCTCATACCCTGTTTTGTCTAACTGTCTAGTCTAACACATAGTTTAGTCTAATGCAGAGTCTAGATTAACACTCAGTTTAGCCTAGCACACGGTTTAGTCTAATACACAGTTTAGTCTCACACACAGTTTAGTCTAACAGAGTCTACTCTAAGATAGTCCAGCCTAACACACAGTTTAGACTAACGAACTCTAACCTAACACCCAGTTTAGTCTGACACAGTCTCGATTAATACAGTTTTGCCTAACACTCAGTTTAGTCTAACACACAGTTTAGTCTAACACAGTCTAGCCTAACAAACAGTTTAGACTAACACACGTTTCAGTCAAACACACAGTCTATTCTAACACCAAGTTTAGTCTAACACACAGTCTCGTTTAATACAGTTTTGCCTAACACACAGTTTAGCCTAACACAGTTTAGTCTAACACAGTCTAGTCTAACACACAGTTTAGTCTAAACACAGTCTAGCCTAATGCACGGTTTAGTCTAACCCACAGTTTAGTCTAACACAGTCTAGTCTAACACACAATTTAGTCTAACACAGTTTATTCTAACACACAGTTTAGTCTAACACACAGTTTAGTCTCATACCCTGTTTAGTCTAACTGTCTAGTCTAACACATAGTTTAGTCTAATGCAGAGTCTAGTTTAACACTCAGTTTAGCCTAGCACACGGTTTAGTCTAATACACAGTTTAGTCTCACACACAGTTTAGTCTAACAGAGTCTACACTAAGATAGTCCAGTCTAACACACAGTTTAGTCTAGCACACAGTTTAGTCTAACACACAGTTTAGACTAACGAACTCTAACCTAACACCCAGTTTAGTCTGACACAGTCTCGATTAATACAGTTTTGCCTAACACTCAGTTTAGTCTAACACACAGTTTAGTCTAACACAGTCTAGCCTAACAAACAGTTTAGACTAACACACGTTTCAGTCAAACACACAGTCTATTCTAACACCAAGTTTAGTCTAACACACAGTCTCGTTTAATACAGTTTTGCCTAACACACAGTTTAGCCTAACACAGTTTAGTCTAACACAGTCTAGTCTAACACACAGTTTAGTCTAAACACAGTCTAGCCTAATGCACGGTTTAGTCTAACCCACAGTTTAGTCTAACACAGTCTAGTCTAACACACAATTTAGTCTAACACGCAGTTTATTCTAACACACAGTTTAGTCTAACACACATTTTATTCTAACACACAGTTTAGTCTAACACACAGTTTAGTCTAACACACAGTTTAGT
The DNA here is from genome assembly GCF_964194155.1 of Cetorhinus maximus. Lineage (NCBI taxonomy): Eukaryota > Metazoa > Chordata > Chondrichthyes > Lamniformes > Cetorhinidae > Cetorhinus > Cetorhinus maximus. The sequence continues at coordinate 123,866 of NW_027596479.1, forward strand.
CTAACACAGTCTAGCCTAACACACAGTGTAGCCTAACACATAGTTTAGCCTAACACAACAGTTTATTCTGACACACAGTCCAGTCTAACACAGCCTAGTCTAACACACAGTTTAGTCTAACCCACAGTTTAATCTAACACACAGTCTAGTCTAACACCCAGTTTGGGCTAACACACAGTCTCATTTAACACAATTTTGCCTAGCACACAGTTTATTCTAATACACAGAGTAGCCTAACACACACTTTAGCCTAACACACAGTTTAGGCTAAGACACAGTTTAGCCTAACACAGTCAAATCTAACACACAGTTTAGTCTAACAGAGTCTACTCTAAGACAGTCCAGTCTAACACAGTTTAGTCTAATGCACAGATTAGTCAAACACAGTCTAGTCCAACACACAGTTTAGTCTAACACACATTCCAGTCTAACACACAATTTAGTCTAATACACAGTCTAGTATAACACACAGATTAGCCTAACACACGTCCTTGTTTAACACAGTTTTGCCTAACACACAGTTTAGTCTAATACACAGTCTAGTCTAACACACAGTTTAGTCTAACACACACTCTAATATAACACAGTCTAGTCTAAAACAGTTTAATCCAACACACATTCAAGTCTAACATGCTGTTTAGTCTAACACAGTCTAGTCTAAAGCACAGTCTTGTTTAACACAGTGTAGCCTAACACACAGCTTAGTCTAACACAGAGTTTAGTCTAACACACACTCTAGTCTAACACGCTGTCCAGTCTAACACACAGTCTAGTCTAACACACAGTCTAGCCTAACACAGCCTAGTGTAACACACAGTTTAGTCAAACACAGTCTAGTCAAACACACTATTTAGTCTAACAGAGCCTACTCTAAGACAGCCCAGTCTAACACACAGTTTACTCTAACACCATTTACTGTAACACACAGTTTAGACTAATGCAGTTTAGTCCAACACAGTCTAGTCCAACACACAGTTTAGTCTAACCCAGTTTAGTCTAACGCACAGTTTACTCAAACACAGTCCAGTCCAACACACAGTTTAGCCTAACAGAGTCTACTCAAGACAGTCCAGTCTAACACACAGTCCAGTCTAACATACAGTCCAGTCTAACACACAGTCCAGTCTAACACACAGTCTCATTTAACACAGTGTTGCCTAACGCACAGTCTAATCTAACACACAGGACAGAATTTTCTATGCCCACTGGCAGCGGGCGTGATAGGTGGTGCACGCGGGAAATATGGCATGACCAGTTTCACAACGGCGGGAAGGCAGGTTGCGATTGTCCACTCTGCCCGCTGATGGGGGCCACATTTTCCGCCAACGGCCTTCGGGGAGCTCATTGAAATACATCAGCATATCATTAAAAGGCCATCCCGCCAGGCTCTTGGATTTGTCCACGCCGGCGGGAAAGCATGCCGATGTGTTTCACAACAGCACGCATGTGCGAAGTGCACTTATCGGCCTTCACTTTGGGGGAACTGGAGGTGAATGAACAGCATCATTCTGCTGAGCTCACTAGGGTTGCCTGTTGCTTTGCAGGCTTCAGGGACAACAGGGAGCCAGGGTGAAGTGCTGCCCTGCCACGGAGGCAACTGCTGTCAGGGAGGCGGTGGTGTCCAGGGGCAACTGCTGCCCAGCCTCAGAGGCATAAGCAACGTGGAGGCACCAAAGTTCCACCAAGCACTCCAGACCTTACCAACCCCCCACCCTCCTCTGCACCCCCCCGCCCCCCCATCCCCCGGCACAGACTGCAAGTCCGTCACCACTTTATTGGATCGCGGAGCAGTTGGACTGCACACGTTGTACAATCTCCTCACCAATGCTGGACATGTAGCAGTCACTGCTGGAGGTGCTCACAGTCCCTTGCAATCTCAGCATCCTGGTTTGGATCAGTGTCCCCCATGTCGCAGGTTGACAGGGCAGCCGTGCAGCGCACTCATCACTGGCCATCCAAGGGGTGACCAGCACTCTCTGGGAAGCATTAATGGACGGTCACACAGGGCCAGGAACAGTACAGCCATCTCTCTCTCTTTCATGCTGCAGGAGAACCACGTCAGAATCATGGATCTTGGTGACCTAGCTATATGTCTGATGGCCTACAGAGACCATAGAAGATGGAGGAGAGAGCGACTGAGGCACCTGCCTGTGCATAGGCAGGAGCAGCAACCTCAGGAAGAAGGGGCTGCTGGGGGCCCCGCACACGCTGCCCAGGAGCGACACCAAGCCGTGGCTGGTCAGCTCACGGTTTCCAGGGAGTGTGCACGACGCCTACATCCTGAGTCGCTCGCAGATCCCTGCAGTCTTCCAGGTTCCACAGAGTCTGCAAGGATGGCACCTCGGGGACAAGGGCTTCCCACAGAGGCCGTGGCTGATGACACCCGTGTGGCGGCCTCAGACTGCAGCAGAGCGATGGTATAATGAGGCTCATGCAGCAACTCGCAATTTGGCGGAGCAGACCATCGGGATGCTGAAGATGCGGTTCTGGTGCCTGGACCAGTCTGGTAGAACCCATTCAATACAGTCCACAGAGGGTGTCACACATCGTAGCCGTCTGCTGCGCCCTTTACAACCTGGCGCTGCAATGGGGTGAGGAGCTGGCTGAGGAGGAGATGGAAGAGCTGCACGTCTCCTCCGATGAGGAGGATGTCATTGGGGATGAGGGTGAGGAGGTTCTCGGAGGCGATGATGATGGGGATGAGGCCCTCACACTGGCCAGATGAGGCAGGTGCACTCGGGAGGCCCTCATAGCTGCCAGATGTGTGGAGGATGATGATGAAATGCAGTGAGGTGTCCCCGTAGATCCTCACATCACATTTGTGAACATTTGACTCCAGTCTGGCTTATGGCAGCACCAATACCCTCTGTGAGAATGCTCCTGTCATGGAGATGCAGTGGAGGCCCTAATAGTCGCTCGATTGCAGGAGGATGATGACAACAGGCAGTGAGGACACTCCATTGATCTTCACATAGCCTCTGAAAATGTCTGACTCCTGTCTGGTCGAGGGCAGTTCGCTTGAGCTCCATGATCAGGGTCATATCATAGAGATGCAGCCATGAAATTTTAGAAGTTCTGATGCTTTGTCCGCCTTCAGCACCTGAGCCCTTTAGGAGCTGGAGCACAGCATCACTGGTCGCAGATGCTGAAGAAATGGGGGCCAGCCCCACCTTAAAGGTGCTGATAGCACACTGAGAGACTGAGAGTATGAGAGAACTCTGTGGTGCCTGCCCACTACATTTTGGAAACAATGACATGTACCACCGAGGTACAGTAATGTTTCCAGGGAGTGTGAGGCCGGACAATCACTTTGGTCTGAAGGATGCACAAAGCACAGGGAAGAAGCCCTGGACTGAGACACCTGCCTTTATCTTGTGCAGAAAGGATTCACATCTGAGTGACAAGAACACTGCTCATCAGAATAAGGAGCCATAGGCAGGGAGACATTCTTAGGAGTTTATTGACAATAGTGAACATTACGTACAATTGATTAACACCCGTGCCCAGGATGTGCAACTATATCTTCTTAACTTTCCTGACCCTGCCACTACATCTTGGTGCTCCCCGGGCATCCACTGCAGAGGTGGAGGCAGCCTGCTGACTGTGACGCCCTGTCTGTGAAGGGCCGAGACTTGTAGGGCCCCAGCCTGCTTTCAGGGTCCTGCTGTGTGGCAGTGGCACCCTCCTCGGCCTGTGAAGCTGGAGCTGCTGAGGTCACAGGAAGAGGGGAGTCGGATGGACCGGACACTCTCAGAGTCACCTGAATGAATGGAGTGTGCACCTGCTGGTCCTCCTCCCTATGGGTGCCCAGGGACCCTAGGCTGACTCCTTGAGGAGCAGGGGTAGCTGGAGTGAGATCGAGCTGCCCAACACCCCTCTCATATACACACTGTTGGAGGCCAACTATGGCATCAGCAATGGAGTTGAGCCCGCGCAGCAGTGCGGGATCGACATCCTGGACCAAGATCTCCATGGCAGCTGCCACCCTACCAGTGATGACCTCGGTGCGTTGGCATGCCAGTGCTATCACTTCAGAGTGAAGGCAGGCAGAATCCTCCATCATGCCTTGCAACCTGAGGTGTGCAGCAGACATCCCTTCCTGTTGTTCCCGAGCTTGCCTTTGCAGCTCCAGCAACTGAGACATGACCGAGTCCAGAGGCTCGTCATCTGACTTGGACTCAACAACATTCTGGCCTCCAGCGGTCCTCCAAGTGCCAGGGACCTGGGAAGTCCCTGCCTCTGCCTGCTGTGGATCAGACAGTACGATGTGCTCACCAGGTTGTGATCCTGAGGCTATTCTAAAGCTAGGTCCCACCGAGGTGTGTGTGTCTGCGCTGGTGGAGGGTGTGGGTGAGCGCTGTGACGGGGCTTCAGAGAGGGTGCCTCCAGATTCCTCTTCAGAGGTTTCTTCGGAGCTTGATTGGAGGCCCTGGGTCATGGACTCTGTTAGCTGTTTGGCAGATGTGCCTGCGGAAGCAAGGGGAGATAATTAGTGCATTGGAGTGACCTGTGAAATAGGACACATCACTCACAGCATGGTTGTCTGATGGATGTTGCACTGCTAGATCCTCACTTGGTAGAGCAGTGCCGACCTCACCAATCCCGGTCATCACCAGCTAGCTGGATGGCTCTTTCTTCAAAGTCCGTGAGGACCTTGATTTTGGGCATTCCACCGCCAGTCTGTGTGTTAGATTAGACTGTGTGTTCAACCAGACTGTGTGTTAGACTAAACACACTCTCTCCCTTGTTGTGTGCCAGCTTGTCCTGCATGGATGGAGATGGAGAAAGAGTAAGCGAGACACCTGCCAGGCCAGATAAGTATGCCTGGCCTGTGTAGGTGGTGAGTGGTCCCATGGATGGGATGAGGACAATGATGGTGTGTGTGAGAGAGTGAATAGTGATGTCCCTTGAACTGGCAGTGAGTGAGGGCCCTGTGGATGTGTGATGGGTTCGTGAGTGTGTGAGTTGAGAGTGATGAAAAGAGTGACTTACCCTGGTGGAACAGAGGAGAACATTCATCCTTTTGCAGCAGTGGCTGGCTGTCCTCCTCTGAAGGGCGTTGGCTCTGACCACCACTGCCACCGCCTCCCAAGCCGGATTGGTCATGTTGCTGCCCATCCTGCAGCCAGAGCGGGGGTGCAGGATATCCACAGCATCCAGCAGTTGCTCGAGCGACCCATAGTTGAAGCAGAGGCTGTGGTCTTTTTTCCTTTGCTGGCCATGTCTTCCGTGCAGCTGTGGTGAGCTGGTGGCGATGAGCGCTGTGCTTGCAGCTGGACATCAAACATGGCGCCCGGCGTGATGCGGCGGCGGGGTGATGGCTGGCCGGTAAATGAGACCTTGCCCGCCATGGAAGCGGCGTGTTTTCCAAGGGTGCATAAATAATGAGGCGGGTTTGGCACGATACAGCATGAAAAGCTGCCATCACAGGTGACAGGTAAAACAGGCGCCCACCACTACACTTAGTGCAAATCTGAGAAAATTCCACGCACAGTCTTATCTAACACACCGTTTAGTCTAATACATAGTTTAGTCAAACATGGTCTTGTCTAAAACACAGTTTAGCCTAACACAGTCTAGTGTAACACACAGTTTAGTCAAACACACAGTCTAGTCTAACATACAGTTTAGTCTAACACATTAGATGGACTTGTCCCAGATTCGCACTAAGTGTGGTAGCGGGTGGGATAAAGAATGTTTTTCCTGGCGGCCACAATTGCGGCTTTTAAAACCGTATCACCCCAATCCCACCTCATTCATCATTCATTTCCCCAGAAACATGTTGCTTTGATGACAGACGGGTCCTCATTCTCCCACCACGCCATCCCCTCGCTGCATCCTCACACTGGGCACCATATTCAAAGTGTAGCCGCGTGAGCAGCTCTCAGTGCTTCCAGCTTGGACTGTTGCAAAGGCAGAATGGCCCCAATAGGCAAGACTGCAGACCCCTGTTTAATGACGTGTCCCTCAAGCACCGTGTTGTACTCCACCCCCCACTCTGGGTGAAGACCAACAAGCAAGGTCACCAATCCAGTCTGGGAGGCGGTGGCAGCAGTGGTCGGCGCCAATGCCCTGCAAAAGAGGACAGCCACCCAGTGCCGCAAGAGGATGAATCTTCTCATCCGTTCTGCCAGAGTAAGTCACTCTCCTCATCGCTCTCAATTCACACAATCACAAACCCATCACACATCCGCAGGGATCTCACACCTCAAGGAGTAACACCACTAACTCTCACGCACACCCTCATATCTCCATCAGGCTCATATCCCCTGGAGCTCGCGTCCTCATCCTGTCCATGGCCCCGCTCACCACACAAATGTTCCACCCAGTGCCATGTATCCTGCTCACACTCTCTCCATCTGTTTTCATGCAGGAGAAGCTGGCTCACAACAGCTCAAAGAGATCCCAGACAAGGGGTGGAGTGGCCCACATTAGGCTCCTCACTCAATTTAAGGAGTGTGCCATTGCACTGACTGGTGAGGATGTGGCGATGGTGAGGCCAGCGTCGAACACCCAAGTGAGGATCCTGTACCGCATCATCCCTCCTTCAATGCAAATGTGAGTGCTCTCTCTCCTGCTTTTGACTCTGCTGCCATGAACTAATTATCTCCACTTTGGTTCACAGGGAGCTCTGCCAAGCGCCCAACACCCTCAGCCAGCCAGTCCCTCAGCTCCATCTAGCTCCTCACCTCCAGCCAAGAGGACACCTCCTCCATTGAAGAGCTGGAAATAAGCATCCTGGAAGATCCATCACAGTGCTTACCCACATCCTGCACCAGCGCAAAGACACACACCTTGGTGGGACCTAGATCTAAAGCAAGCTTGGATTCTCAATCTGCTGATCACTGCAAAAACACATGTCTGCAGCAGGAGGAGGTAGGTTCAGCCGAGTTCCCTGGCGCTCGGAGGACTGCTGGGGAAGAGGCATCTGTGAGGTCCCAGTCAGTGACGAGCCTCAGGATTCGGCCTTCCAACTCATCGTGGAGAGTCAGCAGAAGGCGGGTGGACATCACACAGAACTGGTGGAAGCCCTCAACAGAGTGGCAGGTGAGTCAGAGGAGTGCGCCTGCCTGCTCTCTGATGAAGTGTTGCAGATATGTCCGCGCATAGAGATCCCCATGGGAAGGATGGAGGACGCCATGGAGACCCTGGTCCAGCAGAATGCAGAAATGCACGCAGACCTGCACTCCATCACAGTATCCAAGGGTGAGTTCCTGCAGTGGCGACGCAAGATGGAAATGGGGCACCTCAGCAATTTCTCCAGGTGCTCCTTCCCCTCAAGGTGTCATGCCGGGGCCCTCAGGCACCCGTAGGGAGGAGGAGCGGCAGATGGACACCGCTGCATCATCCACTCAGGAATCTCAGAGGCTGTCCATTCCCTTTGAGTCCCCTTTGCCTGTGACCCCCTCAACCTCATCCTCTGTTACCACAGAGGGAGCAGCTGGCCCACAGGAGGACAGCGAAAGCAAGCCAGGGTCCCCAAGGCCTCAGCTCTCCAGAGGTTACATGCCAAAGTCATCAGAGGCAACAGAGCCAACCATTGCACAGGCTGTCTCCACCCCTGCTGTGGATGTCAGGGCAGCACCTAAAAGTCTAAGGAGTAGAAAAATTAAGAGATTCACAGTTGGTTGCACAGGTGAACACATTTTGTCACTTTATAATCTGAAAGTATATTCACTTTCACTGAATAATGTGTAATGGTGTCTTTCAGCTTCATTGACAGGCTTGGCAAGTCAGTCCCTTGCATCCCGACTTCCCTCCCCCCACTAGCATTTAAGCTGCATGCAGCCGGCCCACGAGTGATTCTGGAGGGACAAGTGAGTGTGTGGCAGGGCCTTTCAGCGCCTCGTGCAAGCACTTTCCCACGCAAGCGGATCCTTCCCCCATCACACTCATCTCACTGTCCTGAGCATTTTCAATGCAGCCTGCTGGGGCTCACTTTCAGTTGACTATCTGAGCTGCATTTCCGCCCACCCACTGATCACACCCACATGCAGCACCTGTTCTCGCCCACCACGAGTCTCACTTTTCTTTCGATTTAGCCAGCATGGTAGTGCTACAGTATTTCTTGAGGTCCCCTGTCCTTTCCCCTCGCACAGTCACATACTTCCTTTTTCCCATCACTGTCGACCCCCCCCACCATGCATCACCTTCCATCTCCCCACTATCACCTGCCAGCCAGAACCATTTTCTTTCAGGGATGTCCAGGTGAATGTGCACGTTCCCTTCCATCACAAAAATCCCACCCCCATCAACATTAACCTCCCTGACCTCCTCCTTCCTGCCCCAAGGGTCTGTGTTTGCCTTCGGGTCCCCATCAACCATCCTGGCCGTCCCTTCTACAGATGCTGTCGCACCATCAACTTTTCACCCTACCGCCTCACTCTGCCCTTGGTCATTCTCACCATTCCCTCCTCCTAGGCCCACCCTCAGTTTGCTCCAGGCAGTCAGAGACTCCACAACCCCTCCCTTGCACATTCACCTGGACATTTCCCCCCAACCTGGACATCCCCCCCCTACTCCTTCCCCCTTGGAACTCCTTCCCCATTTGGAGCACATTTCCCCCTTTCAACTCCCCCCCATTGGACTCCTTCCCCCCCACCCCAGACTCCTACAGCCCCTCCAGACTCCTAGTGTCCCCCCACTTAATCCTTCCCCCTTTCTGACTTCTTCCTCCACCCTTATTCTTACCCATCTCTGGACTCCTTCCTCCAGCCTTACTTCCTCCTCCTCCCTTTCTCCTTTCCGCCTCCCGACTCCTTCCCCTCTCCAGACTCCTTCCTCCACCTGGACTCTTTCCTCCCCCTGAAATCCTTCCCCTCTCTGGGCTTCTTCCCCTCTCTGAACTCCTTCTCTTACGCCTTCCTCCCTCTTTACACCTACTTCCCCAGTTGCTGTATTCTCCCCGTTACCCCCTCCTCCCCCATACTCCCTCCTCCCTCCAAACCTCACGCCCCGACACCTTCATTCCCCTGGCCCCCAACCTCAACCCCTCAACACCTTCATTTCCCCCCCTCCCAACTTCACATCCCACCTTCCTCTCCCAGTCGAACCTAGACCTTCGTCTCCCATCCCCAGTGCATCTTCCTCTCCCAAACACTGCTGGACCTTCCTCTCCACTCCCTCGACGATCATCCATTGTAACCATGGCCAAGACACTGAGTAGACCCTCAATGGTGATTTTCCACCCTCCGTGAGCTGCTTCGAGGTGGAGCCATGTCCATGAGGATCCACTCAGCATGCGATGGACGTTCCTCCAGGGTCCTGTTGTTGTCGGGGTCCAGAAACTTCTGCTCTTCAGATGTCCGCGATGTGAGCAAGGCCCTGGCAGTAAGTCGCAACTTCTGCACGTCACACTTGACAAGATGTCTTCTGCACTGGCATATTTTCCAGCCCACATGCTCAGATGGTCCAGTGTGGGGGGATGATTCCGGCAAACTGGGCTTTTAGTGATATACAGATGTATTACAATGAAGCCCAGCAATGGAAAATGCAGCCCGCCTTTGACGGGCAGAGTGGATGATTACAAACTAGTTCACGATGTCGTGAAACCAATTTTTGGCCTTCTCGCCATATGTCCACTCATGCTGCCAAACATGCCCAACACCAGCGGGCATGGAAAATTCCGCCCACAGTCCAGTCTAACACACAATCTCGTCTAACACACAGTTTGTCTAACACAATCTAGTCTAACACACAGTTTGCCTAACACAGTCTAGCCTAACACACAGTTTAGTCTAACACAATCTATTCTAACACACAGTTTGTCTAATTCAGTCTAGCCTAACACACAGTTTAGTCTAACACAATCTAGTTTAACACACAGTTTGCCTAACACAGTCTAGCCTAACACACGGTTTAGTCTAACACAGCTCTTTGCAACTGTTGCATTGTTAGACAGCCCATCATTTCACATAAATTAAACTGAAGCCACATCTACCTGCTTATGTAGATGTAAAAGATTCCATATCAGTGTCTGGGACACAATCATCTTCAATCAACACAACCAGTTCAAGTTCCAAAATCGCAAACATCCCTCCCTAAATCTCATCCCTCCATATCAGCCAGTTGCAGAAGGAGGTCTAACCAGAAGGACAACCTCCACACATTTTCTTATTCCTCGGACCTGGTGGTAGCAAATTGCCCACCACACCATTCAAAATGTTACCCATTTGACTTTAAAGCAGTTGGGGCATCATAAGGGTGGGACATCCGCTGTATCCAAGTTCTTTCTTTCTAACTGCATGTATTGCTATGAAGCTGGGGAAAGTATTATTTATAATATTAAATACCTGAGGTAGAAGCAAATCCCATAGTGCAGAATGTAGTATAAAGGGCTAACAGATGGGATATACTAATGCATGACGTGGATGGTGATGTACCACTGACATCAGTCAGTCATATGTTAGGCTCGAGAGAGAGAGAGAGAGAGTTTGGAATCATGCCTAGGAGCAACATGTCTACTCTGTAACCTATTTAGATGTAGTACTGATAAAGTGTTAGGCAGATACCAGAGTATGTCTACAATCTGTCTAAGAACCAAGTTCCATGCCTAGAGTCCAAGATAGAAGGACCATCTCACAACACAGAACACAGCAGGTCTGATAAGAAATGAAGTAAATGAAGTGATTAGGTGACATCAGATATGGGCTTTGTTGTAGGGTGGCCAAGTTTTACTATTAATGATAGAGTTGGGTGGAAACATTAAGTTTATATACAATATGCTCAGCAGCAACTACACATGTGCTTTCAACTCCAACCCTATCTCGACTGTGTGTGTTGAGGTAGCCCACGCTACTCTCCTATTGGTTACCACAGATCATGTGATCTTTCCTAACAAGTATTATTCTTAAAGGTACATTACACACCAAATAAAACCATAATTACTACAGGCTTTAAAAACCTGAAGCTTATAGGAGGAAGCGACATCTAAAGAAGATGAAGTGATTGTCGTTTTGAGTTACTGGCTTCTGACTGTCAATGAGATTTATTTAATGGCTTTGAGAGCTCATGTGATAGGCTGCTCCTTTCACACATTAGAATATATATAGTGCCACGGTCTATACTTTCCATTCCAAATTACATTTCTTGTCCATGGGCTTTACACTGACCATAGTTCTGATATAGGTTCATATCTGAAACATTAAACTACGCTTTTCTCTGAGATCTACCGATCCGAACTACGGTGCATTTCCAGCATTTTCTGTTGAAATGTAGTAGTACTATAAGAAGGTGGCAGATGAGCAACCGACCAGGAACCCAACTGAACCAATTGAAGGCCTCTCCCTGTCTCCACTAGCAATCATCCAGTGGCAGACAGCCCCACTGCTGTGTGGGGAGACCACCTGGTGAACCCTGGCAGCATCCCAGCAAACTGCCCGAGTGGCTTCCTTTCTGGGGACTCTATGGCCAATGGTGGGGCTCCTCAGTGGCAATAGCTGCTCTCATAGCAACAGTGCTGCCTTCCCTCAGCAACCCAGCCCTCCTGCCATGCCCTTCCTGGCCCTGGCAGCCCCAGACCTCACTTACCTGACTTTAAGGGTGCATGGTCATTGATGTGCCCTCATTCTGCAGGCGCAGGCCCAGTCCTGGCCAACGTTAGAGGTGGTGCTGATGAATCTTCTGAGCTGCCGGCCTTCTGATTGGGCGGGCAGCTCTTGGAGGCAGGCCGCCATACTTAATAATTAATTGGGTGACGCCAGCAAAATGCAGTCCCTGATCCTGCTGCCCACTGTAGCAGAATCACCCTCCGCTTTAAGCCCTGGCACTACTGACTCCACAAAATTCAGCCCATGGAGTTGTATTTTAAGGATCTGCTCCACTCACAGAGTGGCTGGTGCTGGCCCAGATTGTGTTGTATCAAAATCAATCTTTAAATTAACTTTTACAAGGCTCTGACATCTTGTTGCTTAAAGTATCTCAGGCACTGTGCACTTCCCATGTAGCAGGGAAGGCAAGACGGAATAAAGTCAAAATATTCTTCCTGAATCCCATCCTGTGCTGAGAAATTATTTGTTTCTGAGGATACGAGTGTGTTTTCTACTGATCCAGACCATCAGCATCCTCTCCCACTCCTCTACTTAAAGCATTGAAACAAAGCTCTTTCTTTGTCGTGAACTATATGTCAGTGGACATTAGCAAAGAAAATGATGTAAAAACATGTCCAGCATCAATCATCAGTGATATTTTCCATTGCTTTTGTATCACTGCTGAATTCGCATGTCCAGTTAAAAAAACACTCTATGAAAAAGAACAGTGCTCTCTGTTGAGGCAGGGCTGTTTTTTCATTAAAACATGGGCTTTTTGCCCATTCATTATTTTAAAATAAACAGCAAAGCCAAGCATGTGACAGATTATGTCAGCACTTTTACATAACTGTGAACTTAGAGCAACACAGTCAAAATCTCTAGCCTCCTTTCCAGCCAGTACGTTGACAACGTCACCTTGTTTTGCCGTCATCATTTTTATGTTATGTTTTTATAAAGGGGATTAGTGAATTCTAAATATAGAATTAGAGCAAATGAATGTTAACAGCAGCCAATTCACATTGTTCAGTTTGTGGTATTCTTTCAGATAGCCACTCTGGGTCATATTCTGTAACCTCTCGAAAACTATTTCGCTAGTAGTAAAATAGCGGAGCTGCTTTTTCCCCATCCACGTGTTCTGGGGATCACTCTTTTTTTCTGATTTTAGCCTTTGTCTTCACTGTTGTAAGATAAATATTGTATTCTCCTGTTTGCCACTCACTAGGCTGTTACATTATAAAGTTGTATTCTCGGTTTAGGGCTGTAAAAATACTTCCTCTGAAACCCTATGGATATCCTGAAATGATACAAACAAGTAAAAAGATAATTTAGTAAGTTATGTATTCCCTTTTCCTGAAAATTCCACACTGTATTTACTTTTTAAAAAAGCACTGTTGAAATGTTAAATACATTAGAGAATCACCCAACTTTATGCCTCATGTTGTCTTCATTCTAGACTTGATTTCAGGGTCATGATGTCCTTGTACTTCACAGGAACTAACGTCTGCACTGGGTACAGTGCAGTTTCTAACAAACTTCCATCAGTTTCTGGAAATCTCTTTGAGTTCAAACAAGACTCCAAAAGGATCTTGATATCCCCATTGACCTGATGTTTTTGCGCGGAGTTGAAACACCCGTTGTATTGAATTGGACCCTGGATCACATCACCAAGGTTTAATTGGAGGATTTTACTTATAAATAAACACACTCAGTGTATTCAAGCAGCAAGCCTCATTTAGACACCCATTTACACTGCAGCCCAGAAGAGAACTGATGATAGATAAGACATTCCTAGAGGGATGGAGCAAAACGGAGGATGGATATATTTAGGCCTCTTCCATTTCAATTGTTCGTCTCCCAGGGAATTTTCTCGGGTCGGAATTTTATGGCCCTGTCGTGGTGGGAGCGGAGCCGTAAAATGCAGCGAGCCACTAAAAAGTCCATTGACTTCAGTGGGACTGTAAAATCCCACCGGCATAAAATTCCACCCTAGGTTTTGTTTTTAATTTTAATTGCAGCTGAAATTGGGAAGAGTAAATCAGTGTATTTTTCACAAAAAAAAAAGACCAAGGATAGGGGGCAATCCAATGCTACTAAAAAAACACTTTAAAATGATTTGCACAGGCTCAAGGACTCACGGGTATACAGCTGGTCGGAAAGCTCTCTTCACTCTTAGCATTAATGACCACAGAAGAGCTTAGCTCCTCTTACTGCACCAGCAGGACATTTCTCACCCCATCAGTCTGGACTGGAGTGGAACTCAGAACATTCTCAGCCCCAACACCAGACCTAGAGTGGTTGTTGGACGCAGGAGGCCTGACAGAGATGGCAATTCCAGCAGGAGCTGGAAACCCCAGGTTTCAGCTGAGAACCCTACTGACTGCACTCTGCACGCAGGCCTGAGGCAAGGAGGGCTTCCATTCATGCCAAACATGGTCCTGATGTTAGAGGGGGAAAGGCAAGCAATCCAAGATGTGCCTGCAGTGGAATGGGCACCCACTGCTCGTATGCAAATGTTCTGACTCTGCACTAATTTCTGATATGCCAACCTGGACAAAAGCTGAGGTCATCAGTGCACACTGCACTGCCAGTGGAGCAGGGCCCAGAATTTTCAGCTGTGAAAGGTTCAAGTCTCACCCCCTGTGCCTAGCAAATGATTTAAGTTATCAACAAAAAGTAAAATATGAAACTTCCTCAGAAATCTTTTTTAAAACATAACTGATGACGTCTTAATTATTCCCAGGGCACTGGAATCTTTATGTCAAGTGTAGATAGCAAAGGTCAGGGAAATATATCGCCAGATGAGTGAGCCGAAAAATAAATGTGAGAAACTCCAATAAATTGTTGGGAACTCGATTCCTATGTTGATTTCATTCAAAAAAGTGATTATAAGAAGTATTGTGCTTCATGCTTTGCAATATGGCGCAGTGGAGGGGCCTACAACCAGAGGGAGCAGAAACCAACCATCTGAGGAGGAGGATGATGCGGCAGCAGGAGGAGGAGGCCCCTGTCCAGGTTCATGGATCTGACACGGAGGAGGAGGAAGAGGGCGGCATTGGGAGACCACCTGAGGGCCAGGCCCATGTAGCCATGGCAGATTCTTTACAGGAGAGGGGTCATTGCCAGAAGCCTGCTAATTCAGAGAAGATTCTCCTAGGCTCTTGAAATGTCACCAATTGCATCAGCCAGTCCCCGGTGAGCAGCTTCCTCATAATTACCCTTTAACATGGAAGCCACACTTCTTCAGGGAAAAACCCATCCCCAACAAGGGAGAAACCCAGCAGCACATACTGAAAGTCAGTGTCATCAGCATGGCTGAAACCATGACCATCATAACCCTTTGCCTCAACACAGTGTACTAATACACCTGAGAAATCATACACAACCTGGACCGTGTAGATATATGTCAGAGGCTGTCAATGAGCCAGAAAAAATGCCACTTTGTGCCGAGTCAAACAATGCCCACTATGCCAAAAGTGCCAGCAGGAAGTATGGCTTTGGACCCATGACCTTCAGCTATGATTATATGTGCTAGCAGTACTGCAGCGACTACACATTGTGCAGTGAGAAACCACACAAGCATGCTTCCCTGCAGCATATAGGGCATCTTGACATGCGGGAAATCCGCCCTAGTCACTCTGTAACAATGGTGTGCAGATGACTGCCTTCAACACAGTAAAGTGCACCTGATAAACTGGATTTGATCTTTGACTCTGATCATTAGTTGTCCCTTAAAGACAATCATTAATGGACATTAATGTAGCAGGAGCAACTCAATCCACAACCCTTGGTGTACCACTACTTTATCTGAAGGTCTAGAGAAAGAAGCAGCGTTCCACTGCTGGACATGCATGGGCACACCCTTTCTCCTGA
Organism: Cetorhinus maximus; assembly: GCF_964194155.1. NCBI lineage: Eukaryota > Metazoa > Chordata > Chondrichthyes > Lamniformes > Cetorhinidae > Cetorhinus > Cetorhinus maximus. The sequence goes on from NW_027596479.1 coordinate 139,264, forward strand.
TGGTGTCAATGAGAGATGGACTTCAGCATGCAGTCTCCAGTGACACTGGTAACAACTGCCTTCATTGTGTGAACATTCTCATTGAGGGTTTTAGTGTACAAAAGCAGACCACAACATTTTTGGCAATAGTCATATGTATTTACAATGTGCTTAATTGTGGTATTAACAAAGTGATATGAAATGAAACTGCAGTGAACCCATCAGTGATCAAGGCGACACAGTGCCCTGCCCCCGCAAACACTCCTTCAACATGCCCCCCCACCCCACCACATTGTCTCAGAGGAGGGGGAGGCAGGCTGTTCAACTCTCGTGCTACATGGCATTGAGGAGCATGGTGGCTGGTCTTGTTGTGCAGCAACCCGTTGGGAACCTACCTCACACTGCAGCCTCTGCATTTCTCCAAGGGCAGCGGGTGTCACTGGGACAGAGGGCTCTGGTGGAGGGACTGGGGAGTTCGGAGAAGATGAAGGTGCTGAGATGCTCTCAGAACCTTCACCCTCCTCGTTAACCTCCACAGCCCTAGGTTGGCCTTCCGGTGGGTTAGCTGGGACTGGCTGCTGGGGTGCAGCAGTAACCCATTCTTGAAACCGCTCTGCCACCAGTGTGAACGTCCTCTTCAGGAAATGCAGTTCCTCATGTATTCCATGGATGTCAGCACTCATTCGTTGAGTACGCTGCTCCAGGCTACTGAGTGAGCCTTGCACCCCTTGCAGGGAGTTACACTGCTCTTGCATCCACTCTGAGTGATGCTGCATGTGTCTGACATTGGCCAGTTGCTCGTGGTTGGAGCTCATGTTTCGAACCCCTGAGATAAGCTAGAGATCATCACCACGATGGACTCCTTCATTCGCAGTGTGTGAGATTGCATTGCCTCAGGGAACTTCGCCAGATGTCCATCTGCTGTTGATGCTCCAAATACTGTGCCCCATAAGCTGACTCCTGAGGCCCTCCCTCTATGCCTCTGCAGCATCATCGTGAATGTCCTCCCTCCTCCGAGGGGGACTGCGCACAGATGTCTCTGACACCTCCTCCTGTACTCTGGTGTGGTGCCCTTCACCCTGTGCCACCGACTCTAAACGTGTGCCACATCCCTCCAATGTGCTGGTATCTGTGTTGGCAGATTGTGGACTAGTCAGATGTGACGCTGCCTCCTCAGACATCGTTTCCTCCTCTTGATGCCCGAGGGATAAGGTAGCCCAGGGGGATGAGGAAGTGCCGCTGGGACCTGTGTGAGGCACAAAAGGAGGTAATGATATTTAGCCCTTTATTTTGTCAAAGCATTCTCTGATACACACCATTTTTTAAAACCATAGGCAAGAATTTTCTCGTTGGCGTGCAGGGGCGGGCTCCACACACTGATGCGTAAAATGACGCGCGGTGACATCGGGCGAGCGTCTCGATGTCACTGTATGCCATAGCGACCTTTAGGTGGGCAGGCACGCGTTGTTCTCTGATGCGCGCCCGCCATTAATTAATCAGTTACTTAAGGCCCTTGAGGCAGCAATTGAGACTGCAATTTTTCAGGGCCCATGCGATCTTCAGGACATCACACGAGCACAACGGGCAGGCAGGTAGGAGACATTTGTATAAATCTCATCCACAGGCGGGATAAGAGGGGTGAGTGGGGTCGCGAGTGGTATCTGTTAGATATTTAATTGTGAAAGTTACTGCTACTTACCTGTGTGAGCAGAAATACTTCAAAACTCATAGCAGCTGCTTGGACTGGAGAAAAAGCCTTCAGATCAGGACTCTACAGTAAAGATCATTTTTGGGGCTTGCAGGTTTCAGGAAGCCTTCCCCTTAGCCTGGGAATGGGAGTTGTGCTCTCCACTGGAGGCACCTCCTCTGAGGAGGAAGGGAGGAACAGAGGTGGGAGGAGGCCAGGAGTCCACATTAAGCCTCCAGGGAAGCCACCTTTGGGAGGAGAGGTGCAGGGCCATCAGGAAGTCCAAGGAGGAAAAGGCCGCAGAAGACGCTACTATCCTGCTTCCAGGATATACAGGCGGCAAAGCAGCTACCTTAATATGTGCAGTGCTGAAGGAGGCTCCGTCTCTCAAGGGAGACAATCACCTCCATTTGTCAGATGATAGGCCCTGAGATCTGCACCAACAGTGTGGTTGGACACCCCATGCCAGTGGCTCCAAAGGTCACAGCTGCCCTCAACTTCTATGCCTCTGGCTCTTTCCAGGGGTCGGTGGGTGATCTTTGCTGTGTCTCCCAATCAGCTTTCCACACTTGTGTCAAGCAGGTTATAGATGCTCTGTTCAGCTGTGCATTGACTTTCATCCACTACAGCTGGGACGAGGCCAGCCAGACACAGCAAGCCAGAGGCTTCGCGGCCATTGCTGGCTTCCCCCATGTCCAGGGTGCAATAGCCTGCACACATGTAGCCATCAAGGCGCCAGCAGGTGAGCCTGGTGCCTTCATCAACAGGAAGGGCTTCCACTCCATGAACGTGCAGATAGTGTGTGATCACAGGATGCTGATTCTACAGGTCTGTGCAAGGTACCCAGGCAGCTCACATGACGTTTACATACTCGGACACTCCCAGGTGCTAAGGCTCTTCAGTGCTACAGCCTGGCTGGATGGATGGCTGCTGGGTGACAAGGGCTATCCCCTCAAAAGGTGGCTCATGACCCTCTCCGCTATCCAAGAACAGAAGCTGAGCAGCAGTACAATAGGAGCCATGCCTCCACAAGGGCTGTGGTGAAGAGAACCATCGGTCTTCTCAAGGTGCGCTTCCGATGTCTGGACCATTCAGGGGGCGCACTCCAGTATCCCCCAGATCGTGTGTCGCTGATAGTGGTTGCATGCTGCGCTCTCCACAATCTGGCGCTGGAAAGGGACGAAGAAGATGTAGACGCATTTGCTCCGGCTGCACATGATGAGTCCAGCAGTGAGTCCGAGGATGAGCACGCACAGGGGAAATGCTGAGGATGTAGACGCTGACCTGGGCATACTCCAGGGAGGCAGGGACACCCGGGAGGCTTTAATCCAATGAACCTTCAGCTAGAACACCACAGATGGGCCTCCAACACACGCCAGGGCTGCAGGCTCCATACTCGATACCTGAGTGCTAAGTCTGCCTGGGTAGTAACATTAACTAAGGCCCTTGTCAATAAAGCTCAATGTGAAACAACTCACTCATAACATCATGGCTTCCCGTACAGTTGCAGAAGTAAGGAATCACTCTGAGCCATGCTTAGATATCAAAATTTAATGATATAACAAAATGAACTTCAGAAACCAAAAGAAAAAGGTGTTGCACATCACACCAAGCCTCAATGAACTAACGATGGGTCAACATAAAGGTACCAGTGGGAAACCCGCAATGTACCTAATGTGCCTTAAACTTATGCTTACAGCTAATATGTCTAGGTGTTGTCCCCTCGTTGGCACTTGCATCTGAGACATGCCTTGCATCGATGACCTTGACAGCCGTCCTCTGGCCTGTGGAGCCTTTGCTGGCCCTGCCTGGGAGGGAGCGGCCAGTTCCACAATAGCATCGCCTCAATAGCTGCAGCCTCATCGGATGCCACGGTCACTGGCAGAGGGACGGTGAAGCTGCTGCCCTCATCAGGAGCACCCTGAGAGGAGCCCCGCAGAGACGACAGGCAGCAGCTGCGCCGACGTGAGGTCGCTTCGGACCTCCCTGCTCACCATAGATGGATGGGCACCAAGCTGGGATACTTGGTGCCCAAACCAACTCTCACACTGGCACTGACCAGCTGAGGTCAATGCCGCTGTGAGGGATTGCAGGTCCGAGCACAACCCCAGGAGGCCCTGATTGGTCTCCTGGAGGAGCTTCTCCACGAGAATCACCACTGTCTCCATGGAGGAAGCATGGCACTTGGCTATAAGGCTCATTGCATCCGACATGCATTGACTCCTCCAGCATGGGCACCATGTCATGCGTAGCCTCATGTATCTCCGCCAGATCCTCCCGCACACCCTGCTGGACTTCCAGCGTTTGCTGCCTCACGGACGACTCCAGAGGCCCATCATCAGCCACCGACTGAGCATGTACCTGGTACCCAGCAGTCCTCTGACTGCAGGTGTCCATGGGCACTCTCTGTCTCCGCCCACACCTCAAGCGACTGTGAAGTGCCCTCACCGCTGTGCCCCGGGACACTAGCCGAAGATCTAATTCCCACCGAGGTGCTAGTATCTGCGCTGGTGCCTGCCTGGCTGAGATGGTGCGCTGCTGGTAAATCGATATGTTCTGGGCCCTCAGGTATGAGAGGTGGCCCCTCTGCCTCCTCCTCTCGGCCCTGCTCCGGTGATGCTGAAAGGAAGAACAAGGACATTTGATTAGTTAACGTGGGGACAATGTCACTGTGCATGCCTGTCCCCTGGATCATTATGTGCTCATCCTTCCATAATCAATGGTCAAGCCATGTTGCAAACTTCAATCACTGAGCATTCAGCAGTGCCATGGCTGGTGGGACACACATGGTGACCTCAGTGCTCGGCAAACATACCTCCCCGTGGCACCTCAGCCTCACCGCCACTGGTGGACCTGGGCGCATGGCGCCTCTCCAGATCCATGGCCTGCTGCTCATAAGGAGTCAAGATGGCCAACTGGGCCTGGGCTCCGCCAGCTGCGTCCGCTCGGCAGAACTGTATACAGTCTTCTCCTGAAAAGGAGAGATGAGCATTGATTAGTCCAGCCTGTAGCTGGATTCCCATCGCATCCCTGTCAACCCAACCAGAGTGGGACATTGCAGGACTCCAGTTCTTCGTTACCCCGCAGCTGCCGCCCACTCACCCAACGAAGCCAGGGCTGAACACCACCCCCATTGCCCAAATGCTGCCTCCATCACATTTGGCAGCACAAGGTGTAACCTTGCAAAGCAAGGAGGCACAAGCATGTGGAACACAAAGGCCAGCAGATGGGTTGGTGCCCTAACACCTGGAAGGTCCCCTCCCAGCATGTTAGCAGCCTGACTTTGACATGCTTCCCAGTTCCAGCACTCTGCCTAGGTGCAGACCCTTGACTTTCACCCCCATTCTATACTCTGGGTGTCAGTGTCACACATGCTGCGGATGCAGAACCCATCTCAGGGTCAACTAGGCATGGGCAATATCTGCTGGCCCACCTAGCGAGGGAAACATTCCGTGCAGGATTCAATGCTGGAACTGCACTCAGAGTTGTTGGGGGTGGGGGGCGCTTTGCGGGGAAAGGCTGACGGCTGCATTAGGTGACCTCAGCCAACATTGTAATCACCCTTCCCGAGCATAGGAGGTCATTGAATCTTTTGCAGCACTGGACCCATGTGCGTCGCATCACATCATGGGAGCTCAGTGTCTCAGCCACCTCATCCCAAGCATGTTTGGTCAGGTGTGGAGGCCTCTGCCTCCCGTCCCTCAGAAGCAGGACCTCCCGCCACGCTGCCACCTCCTCCAGGAGGGCAGCTGGGCACTCATCCAAGAAACGAGGGGCACACTGCCCCACTGCCCTACCCTCCGGCCTGACCTGCCCCGCTGCCCTACACTCTGGACTTGCCTGCTTACCGGAAGCCCTCTGGTGAGCCCTTCTACCGGCCATTGTGAGCAGCCTTGCAAAGGCTACCAGTGCTTCATTTAAACAGGCCGCCGGGTGGTCAGTGCACTCCCGTCGATGCCCGTCCACTTCCACTATCCTCAGGAGTTGAGAAATATGCTGGGGGAGCCTTAATTGGCCCGCCCGCCTAAAATGGCGGCACAGACCCGATCGCCTGCCCACGCCTGCCCAACATGGGGAAAATTCTCCCCATAATTGCGGTTCCCCTACCATAAAACCCAATCTTCGCACTCCCTCTCATACCAATGTACATTTCTGCTCAGTGAACCAACAGTACATCTTATAGATGGTACACTCGGCTGCTACTGTGCGTCGGTGATGGAAGGAGTGAATGTTTGTGGATGGGATGCAAATCAAGTGGGCTGCTTTCCCCTGGATAGTGTCAAATTGATAGTTGTGGGAGCTGCACTCATCCAGACAAGTGGGGAGTATTCCATCACACAGCTGACTTGTGCCTTGTAGATGGTGGACAGGTTTGGGGAGCCAAGAGGTGAGTTACTTGTCGCAGGATTCCTAGCCTCTGACCTGCTCTTGTAGCCATAGTATTTATATGGCAAGTCCAGTTCAGTTTCTGGTCAATGGTAACCCTCAGGATGTTCATGGTGAGCGATTCAGCAATGATAATGCCATTGAATGTCAAGGGGTGATGGTTAGATTCTCTCTTGTTGGAGATGGTCATTGCCTGACATTTGTGTGGCACCAATGCTACTTGTCACTTGTCAGCCCAATCCTGGATATTGTCCAGGTCTCGCTGCATTTGGGCATGGCCTGCTTTAGTATCTGAGGAGTCACAAATGGTGTTGTGCAATCATCATATGAACTACGAACAAGGAGCAGCGGTAGGCCATTCGGCCCCTCAAACCTGCTCCACCATTTAATAAGATCATGGCTGATCTGATAGTAACCTCAAATCTGCATCCCACCTACCCCTGAAAACCTATCATCCCCTTGCTTACCAAGAATCTATCCACCCCTGCCTTAAAAATATTCAAAGACTCTGCTTCCACCAACTTTTCAGGAGTGAGTTCCAAAGACTCATAACCCTCTGAGAGAAAAAATTTCACCTCATCTCCATTTTAAATGGGTGACCACTTAATTTTAAACATCCCCATTTCTGACCTTATGCTGGAAAGAAGGTCATTGATCAAGTAGCTGAAGATGGTTGGGCCTAGGACACTACCCTGAGCAACTTCTGCAGTGATGTCCTGGAGCTGAGATGACTGACCTCCAACAACCACAACCATCTTCCTTTGTGCTAGGTATGACTCCAACCAGCAGAGAGATTTCCCCCTGATTCACATTGATTCCCGCTTTGCTAGGGCTCCTTGATGCCACACTCAGCCAAATGCTGCCTTGATGTCAAGGGCAGTCACTCTCACCTCACCTCAGGTGTTTAGCTTTGTTGTCCATGTTTGAACAAAGGCTGTAATGAGGTCAGGAGCTGAGTGACCCTGGCAAAACCCAATCTGGTATCAGTGAGCAGGTTATCACTAAGCAAGTGACGTTTGATAAAACTGTTGATGACCCCTTCCATCACTTTACTGATGATCAAGAGTAGATTGATAGGGCCACACAACACAATGGAGGATATCCTCAATGTGAAGATGGGATTCCGTCTCCACAAGGACTATGGGGTGGTCACTCCTACTGATACTGTCATGGACAGATGCATCTGCGGCAGGCAGGTTGTTGAGGATGAGGTCAAGTATGTTTTTCCCTCTTGTTGGTTCCCTCATCACCTGCTGCAGACCCAGTCTAGCAGCAATGTCCTTTAGGACTCGGCCAGCTCAGTCAGTAGTGGTGCTACCGAGCCACTCTGGGTGATGGACATTGAAGTCCCCACCCAGAGTACATTCTGCGCCCTTGCTACCTTCAGTGCTTCCTCCAAGTGGTGTTCAACATGGAGGAGCACTGATTCATCAGCTGAGGGAGGGCGGTACGTGGTAATTAGCAGGAGGTTTCCTTGCCCATGTTTGACCTGATGCCATGAGGCTTCATGGGGTCTGGAGTCGATGTTGAGGACTCCCAGGGCAACTTCCTCCCGACTGTATACCACTGTGTCGCCACCTCTGCTGGGTCTGCTGGTGGGACAGGATGGTGATAGTGGTGTCTGGGACATTGTCTATATTTCATGAATATGTCAGGCTGACCATCCTCCCAATTTTTGCACAAGCCCCCAGATGTTATTAAGGAGGACTTTGCCGGGTCGACAGGGCAGCGATTGCCATTTCCGGAGCCTAGGTTGATGCCAGGTGGTCCATCTGGCTTCATTCCTTTTTATTGACATTTTAGCGGTTTGATACAACTGAGTTGCTTGCTAAGGACATTTAAGAGTCAACCACATTGTTGTGGGTCTGAGGTCACATGTAGGTCAGACCAGGTGAGGATAACAGATTTCCTTCCCTAAAGGGAACTAGTGAACCAGATGGATTTTTACAACAATCAACAATGGTTTCATGACCATCATTAGACTTTTAATTCCAGATTTTTATTGAATTCAAATTTCACCATCTGGCATGGTGGGATTCAAACCTGGGTCCTCAGTTCATTACACTAGGTCTCTGGATTACCAGTCCAGTGACAATACCAGTACACCACCACCTCCCCAGGGGGTGGGGGGAGGGGGGGGTGGTGGTGGGGGAGGCGGGGGGTTCCCCTAAGGCGGCTTTCAGGAGTCAGGAAATTTCCCAACTCTGTGCACCTGCCTCAGGAACAAAAATCCAGGCCTAAGTGTGGCCATTGACATTGACGTGCCGCCTCACCCAGACGAAAATTCGATCCCATGTCTCAGTGGCAGCACACTTTCCTCTGAAACAGAGGGTTGTGTATTTAAGGCCCATTCCAGAGACCTGAGGATAAAATCTAAGCTGACACACCAGTGCAGTACTGAGAGGGGTGCTACACCATTAGAGGTGCTGACTTTTAGGTGAGGCATGAAACTGAGTTTTTACCTTCCCTCTTAGGTGGATGTCTAAGATCCATTGCACTATTTCAAAGAACAGCAGGGAAGTTTTTGCAGTGTACAGGCTAATATTTATCAATCCCCCAACCTCACTACAATCTGGTCATTTCCTGTCCCTGGGAACTTGCTGGGTGCAAATTGGTTACTACATTTCCTACATTACAACAGTGACTACACTTCAAAACTACTTAATTGGCTATAAAGTACTTTGAAGCTGTGATAACTGCTATATAAATGTAAGGCTTTCTTTTTTATTTTGTCTTATCTGTGCTATAATGTTAGATGTAGAGATGTTTGCTGGATACTCTGGGATGAGTAGCTCACCTCCTCACTCCTCAAAGATCCTCCATCATTTAAAGGCTCAAGTCAGGAATGGAGTGATTCTTCAGTGCCCAGCTCCATTCTCAACTCCTCAATAATAAAGCGGTCAATGCCTGTTTACAGAGAAAAATTTACCCCAATAAACAAACCCCTCCACCAGTAGCAGACTATACCCGCAACATGCATTTTTTATTGGAAGTACTGTAACAAATCGCCAAACTTCCTTTGCAGTATCTCTACCACATCCCCTCCAAGTTCCTATTTTAAGTCACACACCATCCTGACTTGGATCTATAATGTAGTTCTGTGATAAAGTGAGGTGCTATGTACCTTTAAGAGAATGTAGTTAGTTGACCATGTGACTGTATTGACCAATCGCTACACAGCAGGGGCTTCTTGGGTAACTGGAAGTCTAGAGTTGGAGGTGATTGAAGAAGCACGCATGGGACAGGATTTTACCGTCAGCGAGCGGGGGCGGGGCCTGCTCACCAGGGGAACTCCCGACGTCACCGCGCCCGATTTAAATTTTCAGGAAGGCGGGAGCACAGCAAAATCAGCTGCGGGCCCGCCGACCTGTCAATGGCCAATTGAGGCCATTGACAGGATCAATTAAGCAATTAAAGGACCTGCCCGTCCAACCTCAAGGTTGATGGGCAGGCCAGGAGCCCCGGCGGGAACTAGAAAAAACATGAAACCTCATCCACGGGTGGAATGAGGTTTCATGTAGGCTTTAAAAGTTTTTAATAAAGATTGTGAAAAAATTATTGACATGTCCCAACTCATGTGCCATTGTTACATGAGGGGAAATATTAAGGGAAATTTTATTTTTCTACTTTTATCTTTTTTACATGTAGAGCCAATCTACCTGAGGCAGCACTTAGCCTCAAGGAGATGAGTGCACTCTTTTGTGCACATGCGCGAAAGAGCGCACCCTCGATTTTAGGCATTCCCCCTGCCCGCACAGGAAGCACATAGCAGTTCTCTGTGGACGTCATGCTGGGCGGGCCTTAATTGGCCCGCCCACGCAAAATGGCGCCATGCCTCCGATTGGGCGGGGGGGGCTGATCGAAAATGCGCCCGCCCTTTAACTTCCCCCCCAATGGGGGGAGAATTCTGCCCATGGTGTTAGTGCTTTGTTCTTAGTTCCAATAAACCACCAGTGTTTGTTCAGTTAATTGGGCTCTCTGCCTATATTATTTCAAGCACCAACTAGCGTGTTAATATCAAGGGTGTAGCTAGCGTTCACCCGATAAAGCGAACCTGATAACCAAAAACATAAAAAGTTCCTTAATCATCACTGAGATTTCCTACCAGGCAAAATTGCGGGAGCACGATTGTAAGAACCTGCAGTGGTTCAAGAAGATGCACCATCACCTTCTCAGGGCAGTTAGGCAGGGGCAATATAAAATATGGCCTTCCCAGCATTGCCCTGATCCAATTTGACCTTGGGGCTCAGTTAAACCTGAGAGCTAAGGACTCCTGCTGCACATCGCTGGGCACCTCACCTGCTATTCAGGCAGCAGTGGATTTCAGGTAGCCCTTCAAAGAGACAGGAGGTGACAAGATGGCGGCTGCATCCTTAGCTCCACATTCAGACAAGTTTTTTTTTAAAATAACTTATTTATATGGTGGCAGCCTGCAGCAGTTCCTTTAAGGCCCATGTAGACCTGGTTACCCAAGACACAGCTGGCCCAGTGCAAGCTGATCCAGAGCAGCCCAATTTCAGGAAGCAGTCCTAAACTATGCAGGGCACAAAATCCCACAAATAATCCGGATGTGTTGAACTCGCTGACCTCAGCCAGGGTTGACTTAGTCACTGTAAATTAAGAGCAGTGTAACAAATCAGCCAGGGTACCCTCTCCTGGTTACTCTCCAGTAACTTCTGCTGTAAGTTACTGTGTGTACCTGTATGGGAATTGATTGAGGATGTGATCATGGGATGCCTTCCACAGTTGAATAGTTCATGGCTCACATTTAACATGAACAATATTTACTTGGGCAAGGGTCTGGAGCCCCTTGGGTACTATTGGAATTGGATCTCGGTGGAAGTCAGTGCCTGGAAGAAATCAGAAGGTCAGAAAAGCAACATAAAAGAAAGAATTATCAACTAACTGTGAAAAAGTTCAAAATCTGCCTACATTTAAAATCCACTTCTTTTTTAACAGGATAAATCTTGTTGCTTTTCAAGAAGGTTTGACAGCATCTGATTTGCACAATGATGATAAATACTATTATTTTTGTCTTTTAAATGATAACAAGGTCAAGTATTTTACAGCAACATTCAATCACATTATTATATTCTATGGAAACTGAAGCATTCCTACAGTGTTCATATTTTGTACATCCTCTGCTACACAATACCTCTCTCTCTCTCTCTATATATATATATCTATATATATATATATATACACACGCATATATATGTGTACTGAAGAGTTAATCTTTAAAACAAACCTCTGCTCTATTTTGTAACACCTCTTATTTATCTGTAACCTCAAACTAAATGAGTTTCATAACTCTGCGTGTGCCAGCCTTTCTAATACTTTGAGCCTGAAACTACTTGTCACATTCTTTTTTCTTTCATAACGGAACAGTGGCTTGTTCAGTGAAAATTAGTTCTCACAGTTGCTCAACTTATCTCATTCAGTAAACGCACTGAGAGCCGAAAGCCCTGGAATGGGTTCTGACCTCATCACACTGGTTGTTGGACAATATTTGCCTGTCATCCGACCCACAGCCTACATGAAGAGGAAGTGGTTTACAGAGCCGGCAGATTAAAGAATGACATCAAGTTATAGTCGTCACTGCTGATTCCAATTCCTTGGTTTTAAATGAACTCGGAAAATACCATTAACGTAGCACATGGTTCAGGCATCACTTTCCGCTCATTAATGAAAATAATACTGTCTTCTGTGTTTTCACTCATCTGTGATAGTCACAAACTGAGCTACCCACTGACGGCACAGCAAGTTATTAATCACTGGTTCCATGCACAGCGAGGTTTTTACACAGATAGTTATCACTTTTCATAATTCCATCCTAAACAGACTTTTGAAATTCATCAAAAATAACCTCGAACCCTTTGAGAACTGATGTACTTTTTCTTTCCCCTGCTTCTGAGAAACAGTTTTTCATCACTCATTTGTTCAAAATTGTATTTTATAAAAATGCTTAAAAGATAGTGCTGAGCAATAGTCACTTCAGCACTATGAAGGCAGCTCACCACCACCTTCTCAAGGGCAACTAAGGATAGGCAATAAATGCTGGCCCAGCCAGCGAAGCCCACATCCCGTGAATGAAATAAATGTTATAAACTAAATACTCAACCCCAAGAATCATGCTGTAACAGACATTCCAACTTCCTCAGTGCCACTGTAGGATTCATCAAATTGTGGATGAGTTGAGATTCAGGGGGCTGTGGGGCTATATTTAGCTCCAAGCTGAACAGATGAAGGGATTGACAGTGCATCATCTACCCCTGGCCCACATAAAGCACATTTTCCATCAGTTACTTAGGAGATGGTATTATGGACACTGGCTATGGAAAGAGCCAGCCCACCTCAACATTGCAAAATGGAGGAGTTATTATGGTATTAGGAAGTAGCAGGATACAAACCTCCCGCAAAATTGAATATTGCTATATCGTGAGAAATGGTGAATAAGAACAAAAGAAATAGAATCAGGAGTAGACCATACAGCCTGTTCAACCTGCTCCACTATTCAACAGAACCATGGCTGATCTTGGGCTTCAACTCCATTTTCCTGCCCGCTCCCCGTATTGCTTGATTCCCTGAATGACCAAAAGCCTGTCTATCTCAGCCTTGGGGCCGAGAATTCCAAAGATTCACAAGCCTTTGAGTGAAGAAATTTCTCCTCATCTCAGTCCTAAATGATTGGCCCTTTGTCCTGAAAATGTGCTCACTTGTTCTAGATTCCCCAGTCAGGCAGAAACAACCAGTAGAATTTTGTGGGGCCTGCAAGAGTGGGAAATGTGGTGGGGTGACTTAATTAGGTGGGAGCCGAAATATCAGATTCCCAGTGATGGACCAAGGTGCAGAGATTAAGTTAACGGCGTGTTTGTGACAAGTCAGGCCTCTCGCTGTCCCATGGTGGGTTCCTACTTGTAATACGATTGCATAACATAAATACTCATTATATTAAAACATTTTGAAATTAAGTCCTTCCTTCAACATTAAGTCAGTGATATGTAAGAATCTTACATTCATTTAAAGGTGGCTTGCAACAGTCGACTTTGTGCAGTTGTGTCTGAAGTCAGCAGTTAATTGTTGAATTCTGCGGCACAAAGGAGGGGAGCAGAAAAATGGCAGCTTGCACAGAGGCTCATGACCAGCAAGGGCAAGTCAGTGGTGAGTGGTGGAGGGGGGGATGTGGAGTTGGGTCAGGGTCATGGAGGAGTGAAAACAGGATCCAAGGAAGGACAGAAGGTGGGGTCCAGGACATGAAGGAGTGAAGCGGGAAGGGCCTGGCAGAGGGGGTGTGGGACAGTCAGTCAAGATAAGAAAATGAGGGACCTAAAGACCAGGGTCAGTACCGTCCACATGTGGGTCCATCTCAGAGTGTTGGCTGGCAGAGGGAAAGTTCACCGTCACAGGGGAGGGGTTGATTCAGTAGAGGAGTAGGTCCAGTCTGAGGTTGGGATTATCAAAGGTTTTGTAGGATGGGTCATGGATCTAACAAAAACTCGAAGGATGGTGTGGGAGGGTGTAGGATCAGAGGGCAAATAGCGACAGGGATGAGTGTAGGCTCAGCGGGGAAAGGTGGCATTTCCAATTGGAGGGTGACAGGATCCAGAGTAATGGGGGGGGAGACTGAATTAGGAGGAGCCTAGTGTTGGACGGGTGGAATTTGGGTGTGGACAATGGAAGGAGTTGAAAATTTCACTGCTCATCAGCTCTGTGGATGAAATCCATGGACACACATGTTCTCATCCCACCGTCTGTCCTCTTCACACAGTTCAATTGCTGAAATATCTATGGATCTCATACACCCAATAATCCAACAACCTTGGGACTAGGAGGAGAAGATGCAACGAAGGAGGCCTCTTGCCAGTCAACAACTTGAGGTCGCAACATCAGCAGCAGGCAGCACCAGAGAGGGAGGCTGGTCAGAGATGCAGCTATCCAGGGAAGGCATCATAGAAGATGGGCACTGGTGTGTCACCACATCCTCAGGACAAGAACTAACCACCCATCAGGGAGGCAATACCAGTGATGGCTGAGTCTGTCCCAGGAAGTGGCCATTGAAACATGTGGGATTGTGCAGCAAGACCTGTCATGCATGTCCGTGCTTGTTTCCCAGGGAGCTCTCATGATTGATACATTTTGCGCAACTGGCAGGTCCCAGGTCTTTTGAAACCCCAGGCCCAGGTTGGCAGCTGGATCCTGGGTGAAAAGGGCTATCCCTTCCAGACCTGGTTGATGACACCAGTGAGGTATCCCCAGAGCACAACAGAAGAGCAGTACAATGCAGCTCACACCTCCACCAGGGTCATCACTGAACAAAGCATTAGTTGTTGAAAATGCGCTTCCACTGCCTTGACCGGTCTGGAGGGACTCTGCACTACGAACCACAGTGGGTATCATAAACAGTCGTGGCCTGCTGTGCACTGCATAAAGTGGCCATGCCACGCAGAGAACCACTGCAACAGGAAGAGCAGGAGGAGCAGCATTCCTCCTCAGATGAGGTTGAATTGAATATGTCTGAGGAATAGGCCCTAATTTTGTGCATGAGCCTTTAATGATGTCAGAGCCATGGAGCGGATACCAGGGACACCTGAAAAACACCATATTTTCCCAAGAGTGAGGCACTTACACGACCATGATCCCATCGCTGGGACTCCATTGGCAGCTTGGAATATAAACCTTTTTTTTAATTCATTCACAGGATGTGGGCTTCGCTGGCTGGGCCAGCATTTATTGCCCACCTCTAGTTGCCCTTGAGAAGGTAGTAATGAGCTGCCTTCTTATACTGCTGCAGACCATGTGGTGCAGGTATACCCGTTGTTAGGGAGGGAGTTCCAGGATTTTGACCCAGTGACAGTGAAGGAACGGCGATATATTTCCAAGACAGGATGGTGAGTGACTTGGAGGGGAACTTCCAGGTGGTGGTGTTCCCATCTATCTGCTGCCCTTGTCCTTCTAAATGGCAGTGGTCGTGTGTTTGGAAGGTGCTGTCTAAGGAGCCTTGGAGAATTCCTGCAGTGCATCTTGTAGAAGGTACACACTGCTGCTACTGTGCGTCGGTGGTGATGGGAATGAATGTTTGTGGATGGGGTGCTTTGTCCTGGATGATGTCAAGCTTCTTGAGTGTCGTGGGAGCTGCACTCATCCAGGCAAGTGGGGAGTATTCCATTACACTCCTGACTTGTGTCTTGTAGATGGTAGACAGGCTTTGGGGAGTCAGGAGGTGAGTTATTCATCACAGGATTCCTCGCCTCTAACCTGCTCTTGTAACCACAGTAGTTATCTGGCTAGTCCAGTTCAGTTTCTGGTCAATGGTAACCCCCAGGATGTTGACCAAAACCAAAACTTAGAACCTGCATCCTCTGCCATCAAGAAGAGCAAGGGGAGCAGAACCTCTTCACACACATTCACTAGTGAATACTGGTCCTGACGACATCTGTGATCTCTGTTGCACTTAGACATATATCAATCAGCCTATGACTGAAAAATCAGATCTGCACCATCCTTACAGGGCTTTGAGTTCACCTGCAGCATTGCAATTATCTCCGCTGAGGGTGATCTTGGACCATGTCCTTTACAATGCATAGAATGGAGGGCCAGCTGAGCCTGCAAGTTCAGCCACATCCGACAGACAAAACGAGACACTAGTATGAACATTCAATAAAGAGTGAACGTAAAAACACAATATTGTTTCTTCCAAAATAGAGAAAATGTCCCTGTAATCCTTTGTAACCATACTTAAGACTGGTCCCCGGGTGAGGTCTCCCAATATGTTAACTTCCCAAACAAGACCCCAATTTTGTTATGCTCCCGGGTGAGGAGAGATGAAATGGCTCACCTTCTTTATTCAATTCCCTTGGTTGGTCACAACAAGGTTAATTTAATAGGAATCCCTTCCCCTGTGGATACCTTTTCCAAGTACAAATGTATTTATTTTCAGAAGGAGTCAATTTAACCAGGCTTTCTTGAATCAAAGAAAGGGTAAGTTTATTACTTACCAAAAACACGAGAAAAATAATAAAAACGCAACACACATACACACAGAGCAGAAACAAAAAGCTAAGAATCCAAATAAAAGTTAAAAAAGATATACGAATCAATCTTTGGCTTGTCTGTGTAGCGTGGGTGGCGGTACGTTGTGGTTGAGGGAGGACCAGGATTGGCAGCTCAACATTCCGGGATATAAAATCTTCAGGCGAGACAAGGGAGGGAGTAAAAGAGGAGGAGGCGTTGCATTATTAGTTAAGGAGTCAGTTACTGCAGTAAGGAGAGATGATATCTTGGAGGGGGCATCGAATGAAGCTTTGTGGGTAGAGCTTAGGAATAAAAAAGGGGCAGCCACATTGTTAGGTGTTTATTATAGACCCCCAGAGAGTCAGTGGGAAATTGAGGAGCAAATATGTGCATAATTCGCGGAGGTGTGTAAAAACAAGAACAATAGGGTAATTATATTAGGTGATTTCAACTTTCCCAACATTAATTGGGATAGACACAGTGTTAAGAGCTTGGATGGAGTGGATTTCTTGAAATGTGTACAGGAGAACTTTTTAGGTCAATATGTAGAGGGTGCAACTAGGGACGGCACAATGCTGGACCTTATTCTGGGGAATGAAGCCAGACAGGTGGCTGAGGTGGTGATGGGGGAGCATTTTAGGGATAGTGACCACAACATGGTACAATTTAAGCTTGTTATGGACAAAGAAATCAACAAGTTGCAAAAAAATGTTTTGAATTGGGGGAGAGTGGATTTTAGTAAAATAAGGCAGGAGCTGGCCAAGGTAGACTGGGAACAGATACTTGTGGGGAAATCTACAGAAGAGCAATGGGGGGGCATTCAAAAAGGAAATGGGGAGGGTACAGGCTCAACATGTTTCCTCAGGGGTGATAGGAAGGAGTAACAAGCCCAGAGAACCATGGATGACTAGAGATATTCAGGATACGATGAGAAGAAAAAGAGAGGCTTTTAGCAGGTACAAGGGGAGCAAATCAGCAGAGGCATTAGTGGAGTACAGAAAGCGTAGGGTGGAGCTTAAGAAAACAATTAGGAGAGCAAAGAGGGGGTATGAGAAAGCTCTGGCTGGTAAAAGTAGGGAAAATCCCAAGATATTCTATAAGTATATCAATGGGAAGAGGATAACCAGGGAAAGAGTAAGGCCCTTTAGGGACCAAGGGGGCAATCTATGGGTGGAGCCAGAGGACATCGGTAGAGTGTTGAACGAATACTTCACATCCGTCTTCGCCCAAGAGAATGAGGATGAAGGTATGGAACTCAGGGAGAGAAACTGTGAGGTGGTTGGCAGGCTTAAAAGTGGACAAATCTCCAGGTCCAGATGATTTGTGTTCCAGACTGCTGAGGGAGGCAAGGGAGGAGATCGCAGGGGCTCTGACCCAAATTTTTAATTCCTCTCTGGCCACGGAGGAGGTGCCAGAGGACTGGAGAACAGCTAATGTGGTTCCTCTATTTAAGAAGGATTGTAGGGATAAGCCAGGGAACTACAGACCAGTGAGTCTCACGTCAGTGGTAGGGAAACTATTGGAGGAAATTCTGAAGGAGGGAATCTATCTCCACTTGGAGGGGCAAGATTTGATCAGGGATAGTCAGCATGGCTTTGTCAGAGGGAGGGCATGCCTAACAAATTTGATTGAATTTTTTGAGGAGCTGACCAGGTGTGTGGATGAGGGTAGTGTAGTTGATGTAGTTTATATGGATTTCAGCAAAGCCTTTGACAAGGTCCCAAATGGGAGGCTTAGAAAGAAGGCAAATGCATGTGGGATACAGGGTCATTTGATAAGGTGGATTCAAAATTGGTTTAGTTGTAGGAGACAGAGGGTGATGACAGAAGGCTGCTTTAGTGACTGGAAGCCAGTGTCCAGTGGCATACGACAGGGATCTGTGCTGGGTCCCCTATTATTCGTCATTTATATAAATGACATAAATGGCTATGTGTGGGGTAGGATTAGTAAATTTGCGGATGACACAAAGATTGGGCAGGTGGTTATCAGTGAGGTTGAGTGTCTTGGGCTGCAGGAAGATATAGACAGGATGGTCAAATGGGCAGATAAGTGGCAGATGGAATTTAACCCTGAAAAGTGTGAGGTGATACACTTTGGAAGGAGTAATTTGACAAGGAAGTATTCAATGAATGGCATGGTACTAGGAAGTTCTGAGGAACAAAGGGACCTTGGCATGTGTGTCCATAGACCTCTGAAGGTGGAGGGGCATGTTAGTGGGGTGGTGAAAAAGGCATATGGGACTCTTGCCTTTATCAATCGTGGCATCGATTACAAAAGTAGGGAGTTCATGTTGCAGTTGTATAGAACCTTGGTGAGGCCACAGCTGGAGTACTGTGTGCAGTTCTGGTCGCCACATTATAGGAAGGATGTGATTGCACTGGAGAAGGTGCAGAGGAGATTCACCAGGATGTTGTCTGGGATGAAACATTTAAGTTATGAAGAGAGATTGGATAAACTTAGGTTGTTTTCGTTGGAGCAGAGAAGACTGAGGCGACCTGATCGAGGTGTACAAGATTATGAGGGGCATGGACAGTGTGGATAGGGAGCAGTTGTTCCCTTTAGTTGAAGAGTCAGTCATGAGGGGGCACAAGTTTAAGATGAGGGGCTGGAGGTTTAGGGGGGATGTGAGGAAAAGCGATTTTACCCAGAGGGTGGTGATGGTCTGGAATGCGCTGCCTGGGAGGGTGGTGGAGGCGGGTAGCCTCACATCCTTTAAAAAGTACCTGGATGAGCACTTGGCACGTCATAACATTCAAGGCAATGGGCCAAGTGCTGGTAGATGGGATTAGGTAGGTAGGTCAGGTGTTTCTCACATGTCAGTGCAGACTCGATGGGCCAAAGGGCCTCTTCTGCACTGTGATTCTGTGATTAAGTTGGGTGATTCCAGTATAGCTGACTTAGGCAGTTTGGCAGTTGATTTGGAGGCACTTGCTTCTGCAGGATAGCTGAAGAAGCTGTCCTATTTCCTTTTTGATTGTGGCTTCTGCTGAGACTTGTCTCCAGCAACAGAGAGAGAGAGAAAGAGATTTCACCTGCAACTTCAGGTGTGGCTACTTGGTCTTCTTGCACTGTTACTTTCACCAGCATGCACTGCTCTGCAGCTACCCTGTTAACCAATTTTACCCTGTGTATTCCTGTAAGGGAAAAAATAAACCATGGCCAGGGTTTTACAACCCTGCCACGGCATGTCTTCCTTCGGCAAATGTGGTGAGCCATTCAGTTTGGCGGGACCATAATATCCCGTTGGGTGGGAGGGGCCACAAAATCCTGGCCTATATCTTGCACCTAGAGTCTGTTTCCTTTCATTTCTGACCATTTTACACATTATGAGATATAAATCAACAGGAGATGGATTTTAGATGACTGCTGAGACTTGGTAATCAGTCTTTTGCCTCTGCAGCTGCAGGAAATTAAAGTTCAGTCTTTGCACCTTCCCTTTCAAGTGTCTCTGCTTGACGAAGGCCCTGAGACCTTTTAAAGTGCGACATTCCATCTTCTCTCAGAACAGGTCTGTCAGTGTAATCCACACAGGAATTTTCCACAAAGTGGCCACTTTACATTATCAGCCTTCTTTTGCTCAGTGTTCTTGCTTGCATTTCTTTAAAAACACACACGTCTTCCTTAAAAAGTTCAATATGCCCTAAGTAATTTGTGGCTGTAACCGGCTTTTCATGACACCATCAATGCATGCCAACCATAAGGTGTGCCAACATTTAACTCTCTGACTAAGCTAGTCTCAACAAATAATGATGATGCACACATGAATAAAGTGAAACCAATGGAATGTGAAATATTTTCAAGCAGAATTTAAATTTGAAAAACAACCATGCCAATCTTGTGCTTTCAATAAATCCTATGTTAATGGCAATGGAGTTGGGTAGGATAGTTGTGACTGTGATGCCAAGCCTCCCTGTTTGTCCAGGAGGCTGTTTTATAGCCTGCCCATACCTGTTGCATTTTCAGCTGAAGGCAAGTTTCACCAATGAAAAACTTCCCTGCTGGGTGATTGCACGTGTCTCCCATGCTCACCCCTGGCACTTTAAATTTTAATTAGAATCGCATGGGAACTGGCAAAAAGGAAGAGAGCGGAAATACCACCCGCTTCTGGTTCTGCCAACAGCAATGGTGTGCCATGGGTAAAATACAGCCCAATGTCTCAGGGTCTACCCTGTCAAGCCCTCATAATCTTGAATGTTTCAATGAAATCGCAACTCATTCTTTTAAACTCCAAAGAATATAGACCCAATTTACTCAGTCTCTAACCACAGGACAAACCAGGGACCAGTCTAGTGAACCATCACTGCACTGCCTCCAATGCAAGTATATCCTTCCTTAAATTTGAAGACTAAAATTGCACACAGTATTCTAGGTGTGACCTCAGCAAAGTCTTTTATAATTGTAGCATGATTTCCTTATTCTTGTTCTCCAGTCCCCTTGCAATAAAGGTCAACATGCTATTGCTTTCTGTACCTGCATGCTGGCTTTTTGTGTTCCTTGTACAAGCACACCCAAATGTCTCTGAACATCAATATTCATAAGTTCTGCTTTTCTATTCTTACAACCAAAGTGAATAGCCTCACATTTGCTTTGACTGTCCTCCTGTGGGCCAGCTGCTCCCTCTTTAGTGACAGAAGGTGAGGTTGAGGGGGTCACAGGCAAAGAGGACTCAGAGGGAGCAAACAGCTTCTGAGATTCCTGAGTGGATGACCCGGGGTGTCCAGCTGCCACTCCTCCTCCCTTCAGGTGCCCAAGGGCCCTGGCCTGACTCTTGAGGAGCCTTGAAGCACCTATAGGGATGTCGAGATGGCCCATTTCCCTCTCACATTGCCACTGCAGGAACTACCATGGTGGAGTGCAGGTCTGCCCGCATCTCTGTGCTCTCCTGGACCAGGGTCTCCATGGCATCCACCATCCTTCCAAGGGAGACATCCATCGTGCACATGTGGACACCACTTCATCAGAGAGCAGGCGGATGCACTCCTCCGACTCGCATGCCACTCTTGAGGGCTTCCAACAGCTCTGTGTGATGTTCTCCTGCCTTCTGCTAACTCTCCATGATGAGTTGGTAGGATGAATCCAGAGGCTCCTCACCTGACTCTGACGTCACAGGTACCTCTTCCCCAGCAATCCACCGAATGCCGGGAAGCTCACCTGAATCTGCTTTCTCCTGCTGCGGACATGTGTGTCTGTGCGGTGACAACCAGATTGTGAATCCGAGCCTGCTCTAGATCTAGGTCCCACTGAGGTGTGTGTCTCTGTACTGGTGCAGGGTGTGGGTAATCGCTCTGATGGGGCTTCCAGGCTGCTTATTTCCAGCCCTTCAATGGAGGAGGTGTCCTCTTGGCTGAAGGTGAGGATATAGATGGAGCTGAGGGACTGGCTGGCTGAGGGTGTCGGTCGCTTGGCAGAGCTCCCTGTGAACCAAAGTAGAGATAATTAGTGCATGGCAGCAGAGTCAAAAGCAGGAGAGAGACACTCACAGTTGCGCTGAGAGAGAGAGATGAAGTGGTGTAGGATCCTTACGTGGGAGTTCCCCGCTGACCTCATCATCGACGCAGGCACAGTCCACGTCCTCACCAGTCAGAGCAATGGCATGCTCCTCAAAGTGAGTGAGGGGCCTAATGAGAGCCACTCCACCCCCGGTCTGGGACCTCTCCCTGCTGTTGTGAGCCAGCTTCTCCTGCATGGAAACAGATGGAAAGAGTATGAGCAGAAAACATGGCACTGGGTGGAATGTTTGTGTGGTGACCGGAGACATGGATGGGATGAGGACGCGAGCTCCAGGGGATATGAGCCTGATGGAGATGTGAGGGTGGGTGTGAGAGTTAGTGGTGTTGTCCCTTGAGGTGCGAGATCCCTGTGGATGTGTGAGGAATTTGTGAATGTGTGAGTTGAGAGTGATGAGATGGTTGACTTACCCTGGTATAACGGATGAGAACATTCATCCTCTTCATGCACTGGATGGCTGACCTCCTGTGTGTTATGGTGGTGCTAATGGCAGCTGCTAATACCTGCAAGGCCGGATTGGTGATTCTGGTGGACTTGCTGAAGCCAGAGCAGGGGTAGAGGACATCACGGCAGCTTTCCATTGTGTCCAGCAGGCGCCCAAGAGAGTGGCCACTAAATCTTTGCTTTAGGGACCATCTGTCACGTGCAGCAGCCCTGGTCTGTAGACATGAAGCAGGCTACGCTCTGGTGCGTTTTAAATATGGTGGCCAGAGCAAGGAAATGCTGAGGTCATGGCGGATTGGGCAAATACGAAAATTGGGCTTGCCAGCGATCTGGCGTGTTTCCCATGAATGCATTATTAATGAGACGGGACACACCAGGAATGGGATGATATGGCATGAAAACTCGCCATTGCGGCCGGCAGGTAAAACGACTTTTTTCCTGCCCGCTACCGCACTTTGTGCAAATCTGGGACAATTCTGCCCTAAGTCATTAATATAAATGCAAATAGCTGAGGCACCAGCACTGATCTTTGTGGCACTTCAATAGTCACCACCTACCAACTTGAAAAAGCCCTGTTTATCCCTACTCTCTGCTTCCTGTTAATTAACCATGCTAATATATCACCCCACTCCATGAGCCCTAATCTTGTGTACTAACCTTTTGTGTGGCACCATATTGAATGCCTTTTGGAAATATATCATACCAGATCAAATAATATATACCAAATGTACCAAGTATATCATATCTACTGGGTCACCATTATTTACCCTACTAGTTACATCCTCAAAAAACTCTAATAAGTTTGTCAAACAGGATGTTCCTTTCATAAAACCATGGTGACTTGTTCAACACATACTATGTTTTTCTAATTGCATTGTTAAGACTTCCTTAATAATAGATTTCGGCACTTTCCTGATGACTGATGTCAGGCTAACTGGCCTGTAGTTCCCCGATTTCTTTCTCCCTCCTTTTTTGAATAGCGGTGTTACATTTGCTAATTTCCAATCTGCTGGGAACATTCCAGGATTTTGGAAAATAGTAAATGCACGTAGTATTCGGAACAAAATAAATTAATTAACAGCACAAATAGAGGTTAATGGGTATGATTTTATAGCCATTACAGAGACGTGGTTACAAGGAGATCAAAGCTGGGAACTAAATATTCAGGGATATGTGACTTTGTGAAAGGACAGGCAGGAAGGAAAGGGTGGTGGGGTAGCTTTGTTAGTACAAGATGGAATAAGTACGATAGCAAGAAATGATCCTGAATCAGAATATGTAGAATCCATATGGGTGGAGGTAAGAAATAACAAGGGGAAGAAGACACTGGGTGGGAGTAGTCTATAGGCCACCTGACAGTAGCTATACTGTGGGGCAGAGAATAAATCAGGAGATAATCAGGGCATGTGAAAAAGGCAGTACATGAATCGTGGGTGACTTTAATCTTCATGTAGGACAGAGAATAAATCAGGAGATAATGAGGGAAAAGTCTCAAAAAAGGAATGAAACCAGATGGACCACCCGGCATCGACCTAGGCACTGGAAACGACACCGGCAAACTCAGCCCTGTTCACCCTGCAAAGTGCTCAATACTAATATCTGGGGACTAGTGCCAAAAGTGGGAGAGCTGTCTCACAGACTAGTCAAGCAACAGCCTGACATAGTCATCCTCATGGAATCATACCTTAGAGATCATGTCCCAGACACCACCATCCCTGGGTATGTCCTGTCCCACCATCAAAACAGACCCAGCAGAGGTGGCAGCACAGTGGTATACAGTCGGGAGGGAGTTGCCCTGGGAATCCTCAACATCAACACCAGATCCCATGTAGCCTCATGTCATCAGGTCAAACACAAGCAGGGAAACCTCCTGCTGATTACCATGAACCGCCCTCCCTCAACTGATGAATCGGTGCTCCTCCATGTTGAACACCACTTTGAGGAAGCACTGAGGGTGGCAAGGGTGCAGAATGTACTCCGGGAGGGGGACTTCAATGTCCATCACCAAGGCCTGAATTTTTCAGTTCGCAGGCTGGCTCAGTGGGATTGGGCAGGGGCGGTTGTGGAGCTGACCACCGTCCGCGATCAGCTCCACACCGCCATTTTACGCAGGTGGGCCAATTAAGGCCCACCCAGCGTAAGTCACGAGCCATAGCGCTCAGCACGGAGCTACCTCAGGGAGATTGAATCGCTATTGAAATGATTAAATAAATGGATTAAAAATTTATTTAAACTTGTCCTCTCTTGTGACTGTGTCACATGAGATGGGGCATGTTTTTATATTTTGGAAAAATGTTTTATTTAATTAATAAAAGCTTTAAGAAACCTCATCCCACTCGTGGATGAGGTTTCCTAAAAAACACGAAGGCTGCTTGGGCTTTTCGCCTGCCCACCAACCTTAAGGTTGGACGGGCAACGTTAACAATTACATTAGTTACTTTCTTAATGGCCTTAATAGGGACTCCGGCGCGGGCCCGCCGAACAAAACATCGCGATGACGTCGGGACGCATGCCCGACATCATCGCGCGTCATTTTACGCCTCAGCGTGTTCTGCCCACTCCCGCACGCCAACTGAAAAATCCTGCCCCAAGAGTGACTCAGCATCACCACTGCTGATTGAGTTGGCCGTGTCCTAAAGGATGTAGCAGTTAAACTGGGCCTGCAATCTCATCCTCACCAACCTGCCTGCCGCAGATGCATCTGTCCATACAGTGTCGGTAGGAGTGACCACTGCACAGTCACTGTGGAGACCAAGTCCCGCCTTCACATTGTGGATACCCTCCATCGCAGTGTGTGGCACTACCACCGTGCTAAATGGGATAGATTTTGAACAGATCTAGCAACTCAAGACTGGGCATCTATGAGGCGCTGTGGGCCATCAGCAGCAGCAGAATTGCACTCGAACACAATCTGGAATCTCATGGCACAGCATACCCCCCGCTCTACCATTACCATCAAGCCAGGGGACCAACCCTCGTTCAATGAAGAGTGCAGGAGGGCATGCCAGGAGTAGCATCAGGCAGACCTAAAAATGAGGTGTCAGCCTGGTGAAGCTATAACACAGGGCCGCTTGTGTGCTAAATAGGATAATCAGCAAGTGATAGACAGAGCTAAGCAATCCCACGATTAACGGATCATATCTAAGCTCTGCAGTCCTGCCACATCCAGTCATGAATGGTGGTGGACAATTAAACAACTCACTGGAGGAGGAGGTTC
The DNA here is from genome assembly GCF_964194155.1 of Cetorhinus maximus. Classification (NCBI taxonomy): domain Eukaryota; kingdom Metazoa; phylum Chordata; class Chondrichthyes; order Lamniformes; family Cetorhinidae; genus Cetorhinus; species Cetorhinus maximus. The sequence goes on from NW_027596479.1 coordinate 164,496, forward strand.
CACAAATATCCCCATCCTCAATGATGGGGAAGCCCTGCACATCAGTGCAAAAGATAAGGCTGAAGCATTTGCTACAATCTTCAGCCAGAAGTGCCGAGTGGATGACCCATCTCAGCATCCACCGGAATTCCCCAGCATTAGAGATGCCAGTCTTCAGCCAATTCAATTCACCCCACATGATATCAAGAAATGGCTGAAGGCACTGGATACTGCAAAGGCTATGGGCCCTGACAATATTCTGGCAATAGAACTGAAGACTTATGCTCCAGAACTTGCCGTGTCACTAGCCGAGCTGTTCCAGTACAGCTATAACACTGGCATCTACCCGGCTATATGGAAAATTGTCCAGGAACGTCCTGTACACAAAAAGCAGGACAAATCCAACCTGGCCAATTACCTCCCCTCTCGATCATCACTAAAGTAATGGAAGGGATCATCAATAGTGCTAACAAGCAGCACTTGCTTAGTAATAACCTGCTCACTGACGCCCAGTTTGGGTTCTGCCAGGGCCACTCAGCTCCTGACATCGTTATAGCCTTGGATCAAACATGGACAAAAGAACTGAACTCCCAAGTTGAGGTGAAAGTGACTGCCCTTGACATCAAAGTCGCATTTGACCGAGTGTGGCATCAAGGAGCCTCAGCAAAGCTGGAGTCAATGGGAATCAGGGGGAAAACTCTCTGGTTGGAGTCATACCTAGCACAAGGAAGATGGTTGTGGTTGTTGGAGGTCAATTACCTCAGTTCCAGGATATCACTGCAGGAGTTCCTGAGCGTAGTGGTCCTCAGCCCAACCATCTTCAGTTGCATCATCACCTAGAAGAAAAAGGGCAGCCAACACATGGGAACACCGCCACCTGCAAATTCCCCTCCAAGGTTTTACACCATCCTGACTTGGAGCTACATCGCCATTCCTTCACTGTTGCTGGGTCAAAATCCTAGAACTCCCTTCCTAACAGCACTGTGGGTGTACCTATATCACATGGACTGCAGTGGTTCAAGAAGGCAGCTCACCACCACCTTCTCAAGGGCAAATTGGGATGGGCAATAAATGCTGACCCAGCCAATGAAGCCCACATCCTGTGAATGAATAAAAAAATATTTTAAAAGGCAGTACATTAATCATGGGTACTTTAATCTGCATGTAGCTTGGGAAAATCAAATTGGCACAGGTAGCCATGAGGAAGAATTCATAGAGTGTATTTGGGACAGTTTCCTAGAACAATATGTTGTGGATCCAACCAGGGATCAGGTTATTTTGGATCTGGTGATGTGCATTGAGGCAGGTTTAACAAATGATCTCAGAGTAAACGATCCCCTAGGAAACAGTGACATTTAGCATTCGGTTTGAGAGTGAGAAATTTGGGTCAGAAACAAGTGTGCTAAACTTAAATAAGGGTAATTACAAAGGATTGAGAGCAGAGTTGGCTGGGGTAGACAGGGAAAGGATTTTAGCAGAAAAGACAGTTGATGAACAATGGCAGATGTTTAAGAAAATACTCCATGATGCACAACAAAGATATGCCCCAGTGAGGAAGAATGATTCTAAGAAGGGGATAAACCAACCATAGTTAACCAAGGAAGTTAAGGATAGTATCAAATTGAAAAAAAAAAGCATACAATGTGGCAAAGATTAGTGGTGAGCCCGAGGATTGAGAAAGTTTTAAAAACCAACAAAAGTTGAACAAAAAAAAAGTGAGAAAATAAACTTTGAGGGTAAACTAGCAAGTAATATAAAATCAGACAGTAAGAGCTTCTTTAAATATATAAAAAGGAAGAGAGAGGCCAAAGTGAACATAGGCCCCTCAGAGAATGATGCTGGGGAAATAATAATGGGAAACCAGGAAATGGAAGAGGAGTTGAATAAATATTTTGCATCAGTCTTCATGGTAATAATAGCATTCCAAAAATACTAAGTAATCAAGGGGCAAAGGAGCGGGGAGAAAATAAATACAATAACTATCACTTGAGAAAAAGTACTGGGGAAGCTAATGGGGCTAAAAGCCGATAATTCCCTTGGACCTGATGGGTTGCATCCTAGGATATTAAAGGAAGTAGCTACAGAGATAGTGGATGCACTAGTAGTAATCTTCCAAGAATCCTTAGATTCTGGAAAAGTCCCAGAGGAATAGAAAACTGCCAATGTAACACCCTTATTCAAAAAGGGAGGGAGACAAAAAATGGAACTATAGGCCAGTTAGCTTAACATTGGGAAAATGTTAGAGTCTATTATAAAGGATGTATTGGAGAGCATTTAGAAGTACATAATATAATCAAGCAGAGTCAGCACGGCTTCATGAAGGGGAAATCATGCCTGACAAATTTATTAGAATTCTTTGAGGAGGTAACAAGCAGGGTAGATAAAGTGGAACCAGTAGATGTAATATATTTGGATTTCCAAAAGGTGTTTGATAAGGTACCGCACATAAAGCTACTTAATAAGATAAGAGCCCATGGTGTTGGGGGTAGTATATTAGCATGGATAGAGGACTGGCCAACTTATGGAGGACAGAGAGTTGGGATAAGGGGGGCATTTTCAGGATGGTAACCTGTAACTAGCTGAGTGCTGCAGTGATCAGTGCTGGGGCTACAATTATTTACAATATATATTAATGACTTGGATGAGGGGAGTGAATGTACTATTGCCAAGTTTGCGAATTACACAAAAATAGGTGGGAGGGAAAGTGGTTAGGATGACACAAAGAGTCTACAGAGGGATATAGACAGGTTAAGGGAGTGGGCAAAATCTTGGCAGATGGAATATAATGTGGGAAAATGTGAGGTTATGCACTTTGGCAGGAAGAATAGAGGAGCTGAATATTATTTAAATGGAGAAAGACTCCAGAGAGCTGCAGCACAGAGGGACTTGGGAGTCCTTGTGCATGAATCACAAAAAGCTAGCACACAAGTTCAGCGGGTAATAGGAAAGGCAAATGAAATATTGGCCTTTATTTCAAAGGGAATGGAGTATAAAAATAGGGAAGTCTTGCTAAAGCTATACAAGGCACTAGTTAGACCACACCTAGAATATTGTGAACAGTTTTGGTCCCCATATCTAAGGAAAGATATATTGGCATTGGAGGCAGGCCAGAGAAGGTTCACTAGGTTGATCCTGGGTATTGAGGTGTTTTCTTATGAGGAGAGGTTGAGTGGGTTGGGCCTGTACTCATTGGGGTTTAGAAGACTGAAAGGTGACCTTATTGAAACATATAAGATTCTGAGGGGCTGAGAGGTTTTTTCCCCTTGTGGGAGAGTCTAAGACCAGAGGGCATAATCTCAGAGTAAGGGGTCGCCCATTTAAGACAGAGGTGAGGAGAAATTTCTTCTTTCAGAGAGTAGTGAATCGGTTGTACTCTTTACCACAAAGGGCTGTCGAGGCTGAGTCGTTAAGTATATTCAAGGCTGAGATAGACAGATTTTTAATCAGTAAGGGAATCAAGGGTTACAGAGAAAAGGCAGGAAAGTGGAGTTAATGATTATCAGATCAGCCATGATCTCATTGAATGGCGGTGCAGACTTGTTAGCCTGATTGACCCACTTCTGCACCTACGTCTTGTGGTCTTGTGGACCTTTTACTATGACATTACTAATTAACCCTGCCCCATTGTACACTTGCACAATTCCAGGAAACTATCACAAAAGAATTAACTCATCTTCCACCTTTGCCGATTTGATCAGCCCTATCCATGTGACAATTACAGTCCCCCACAACTACTCCATTGCCTTTGTCACAAGGTCCAATAATTGCCTGTTTAATGCTCTGTCCAACAGTATAACTATTGTTAAGGGGCCGACAAATTACCCTCACCAACATTTTCTGACCCTTGTATTCCTAATCTCCATCCATCCTGGTTCTACTTCCTGATTTTCTGAGCCAAGATCCCTTCTCACTAATATATAAATGCAATATCCTTGTATTAAATGGGCATTGACTTGTGATGGGGGAGTTTTTCAGGAAGACTCACTTCCTGGAACAGCTTACAGTGAAAGCTCCAGCACGCTGGTCACATCAGAGACTTTGTATGGCACACTACATATTAAGTGAGCAACCTCACACGAGTGCCTGGAGCGCATATTGCAATTGCACAAAACTGCCCTTATTCAGGTAATAAATTGGCAATTGCACCGAAGAGAGGTCAGAAGACAGTTGGGACCGGACATTGATTTCTGGTCACACCAATGCAGCCAGGCAGTTGTCTGAGGTTGGAGCTAAGTTTCAATGTTGGGAATAAGTACAACAAGCTATACTCTGCATCAGTCATGCTGTATGTCAGTCTCCAAACTCAGCCCATGAATTGAGTCTGCCTGCTTCTTGATTTTAAATGACCTGCTGAGCAATTCCCTATTAAGTAAATAATGTTTCAAAAGGCCCCCTGTCAGGAATAGTTTATTTGCCAGCAGGAAGTGAAAGGATCAGATAGCTCACATTCCCGGGTCTCACAGCACGAGCAGTGAGCTGACACCTGCTTCCAGCTCCCAACATCACTGCTATCCCTCTGCAATCAGGAACAGCGGTTTAATGGATCCCTGAGGCAGATGATAACCAGAGGGAAATTACAGCAGAGAGTGGGCACATCTATCTTTCTATATTAAATTGAATTTATTTTTCATTTTTTCATGGGATGTGGGCATCACTGGCAAGTCCAGCTTTTGTTGCACTTGTTTGTCCGCCAATTTCTAGCTTTATTTTTCATATATTAATTGCTAAGAATTGTAGGAGAATGTACAATTTTTTAATTAAATTTGCTCAATAACAATTTGCGTTGATGGTAATAAAGCTTCCTACATGCTTCACAGGAGCAATTATCAAACAAGCATCAATACCAAGACACAAATGGAGATATTAGGACATGTGACCAAAGGGTTGATCAAATGGGCAGGTTTTAAGGAGTATCTTAGAGGAGGAGAGGGAGGCAAAGAGGTGGAAAAGCTTAGAGAGGAAATTCCAGAACTTAAGAGTTAGATAACTGGAGACATGGGTATTAATAGTGGAGCAATTGAAAACATGAATGCTCACGAGGCCAGAATTTGAAAAGTCGGGATATCTTAGAGGGTTGTCGAACTGGAGGAGATAACAGAGATAGGGAGAAGCAGAACCTTGAAGAGATTTAAAAACAAGAATATGAATTTTAAAATCAAGGCATTGGTGGATCAGGAGCCAATGTAGGTCAGTGAGCACGGGTGTAATGGATGAATGGAATAGTGCATCTCTAAAAATTTGCAGACGCTGAGCCCATTTCCAGGTGCTGGCCCTTTATGGATCTGAGGTGCGCGGACAGGGGGAATCTTATGAGAGGCAGCCAATTAAAAGGCAGCCAATTAAGAGGCCACTTTCGCATTTGCCAATTAAGGGTGGTGGGTGGTTTCCTGGGGCGGAAGCTCAGGATGTTGCAGCCACTCCAATGGAGTCCAGTGGCCCCCACAGTGGACCAGTGGGAGTGCTGCTGAGGGTCAGGTCAGAGGCCAGGAAGTGAGGCCTGCAGCCACCATTAGCATCTGTGAAGCAGCTGAAAAGGTGAATGGACATGGACATCAGAGACATCTGTCTTCACTATTTCAGAGCTCAATCGCAAGGCAGAGAGCATTTGAACAGAAAGCAGCCTTGGCATTGCTCCCCCACAGCCTAACGTTAATGATGTTCCGACCTCTCACCGCGAGGCTGCTTCCTCTCCACTGCCGGGATGCTGACACAGCAGGAGGCCCATGCGCTGCTCAGTCAGTTGCTCCTTTCATTATTGAACGCTGCCACTGTGCACCCACCTCTGTCAAAAGCATGTGGAGATGGGAATGCGTCAGGTATCTGACCTGATGTGAAATTACTGGTTTTTCCCAAACCACACCCTGCATCCCACCTTGCCTTGCCTCCAAAGTCACCTCTGCCATTTGTCATTCATCTGTCACACTTTCCTGTTTTCACATTTTGGATCAATCTTGACTATGGTCAGCTGATATCTTGCATTTATAAGCCCGTGATTAATAACAACTGGTCAGTTAGGGAATGCATTGGTCACAAGCAGCCAGGACAATTTCTAAACTGTCCGACAAAACAACTATTCAGGAGATATGAATATAACCAACCAATAATGAGTAGTCAGCAAAAGCACCAATTAAAAAAGTATAAAATTGCTCCAAATGTGCTTTAAAAACCCTTTCAGACAAATATTAGTATTTAAAATAATAACATAATAAAAACATGAAAAAATTACAGCCTTTATAAGAGAATAATTAAACTTCTCCGTGCAGCAATATTTTGTGTGATTGAAATACATTTACCATTTTCCAGGCATCAGAGGCCTTTACCTCTCTGGGAAGCCTGAGGCATTAGTTTATAGGGTTCCCTGAAGTAATCGTTGTCTGCTGAAGAGGTAACAGCCAATGGGGGTAGATTTCTGTGGAGGTCCTTCTGTGACTTCAGTGGAAGAGCTCCTGGAATACTGGAATTTTGGAAAAACAGCATGGTTCAGCAGGAACAGCCTCCAGGAATCCAACTTATTATCTCCATTCATGCATCTATGTCTATAACTCCCAGAATTTATTTTTATTAAGAGCAAAACTGACCATTTACGGAATGTGCCAGGACTTGTATAATTGTATAAGCACGGTCCCCTTGTAGCCGAGGAATGGAAAAGTACTACACATCAAATATCCTTTATCCATACATCCAAGAACTGAATATTTTTTGAAGGGCTATGCAGTTAATCCTTGTGTTAATATTGTCATGAAAATATAATAATTTTCATAATATTATTGTGATTTATTGTAAAAGTAGGTTAATAGTGGGGTTTGGATTATTTTCTCTGTGTGGATGTGTGTGTGGGGGACTTAATTGAATTGGAGGCAGCTAGTCTAGAGCTTTCAAGTTATCCAAAGGGAAGCTAGGTTTGAAGTGCTAAATACGTAAACATGGCTGAAGTTTTAGAATGTGAGGTATAAAGGGAAAATTTGCATTTTTAGATAAACCAGAGCAATTCAAATTTCAAAAGAGATGGTAGGGTGTTACACCTAGCCATAAGAAGTTAAGCCAAATAGTGTGTTTATTTTTCCCAAAGCTTACTGATAAAATTGGTACTATGAAAGATTTTTATTATTAGAAAAGTAGAGTTGAAAAGACATAGTGGGACGATGGGATTTACATTAAAAAAGGAGAAACCTGTAGAAAGGAGATGAGGTTATGTGCAAGAGGAAAGCATTCTAAGATCTAACAAGCATGAAAAGCCTCCAGCCTCTAAGACTCCAGTTGCTGTCTACACGAACTGAAGTGAAGAAAACTCACTTTGAATTTGACTGTTCAGGGTATTGTGTTACTTTGCCTGGGTCTTTTAAAATCTATGTGCTTTACTGTTGTCTTAACAGAGGTGTAACTGGGAGTTAGATTAACTAGGGGAGCTAGGAGTTATCATAGTAGTAATTTGTAAACCTATGTATGTGCTTAAAATCTTTTCTTTTATTAATAAATGTTTAATTTTGTTTTGTAAAAAATATCTGAAGTTGTGGTAGTCTGATTACTCCTAAATTCAGGGCAGGCAACTCGAAATAAAATACAAATTGCAAAACAATCATGGTAGCTGTTTCAAGTTTCCCTCTTGGATATGAGCAGCTCGGCATTTACCATCCGCCGTGCCATAACAAAATTGGGGGCTCTTTGCAGGATATATTTGAAATTCCTGGAATGGTTTGGAGTTGGAGAATCTTAAGGTTATGTGTACAAGAGGCACTTTGAATTCAGAAGTTGGTGTGAGGTTTTTTGGGTTTTTTTAAGTGATGAGACTGCAAGAGTAAAACAAAGTAATTTGGACCGGTGGATACAGGCATTAAAGTTAGAGATGACATATGCAGCTCTTAAAGAAGTAATTGTTTTGGAAGAATTTAAAGATTCTATTCCTTCATTAGTGAGAACTCATGTGGAGGAACAGAGGTTTGAAATGGTAAGACAAGCAGCAGAGATAGCTGATGGTTATGAGCTAGTTCATAGAGCTAAACTTTTTTTCCTTCACTCTTTTAAATCAGAGAAGGATAGAAAGTGGGAAGGCAAAAGGAAAGTGGGTAGTCAGGGAAGAAAAGGAGTAGGTGGAAATTCCCAGGATTATTTTTTCAGAATAAAGAAGGTACTGAGGGTAGAAATGACACTCAAAAACTGAGATGTTTTCATTGTAATAAAATTAGACACACAAAGTCAGTATGTTGGAAATTATAGGGAAAATCTGTTGGGATTATTGGGGTGAAGAAAAGCTCTAGAAGTAAAAGTACTGTGGGTTCTGAGGTTCAGGCACAGGAAAACAACAATGGTTTATTGTCAGGTAAAACAGGAAGAATCAGTGATAGATAAAGAAGTGGAAACATGTTCACAATTTACCCAAGAGAATTCTGAGGAGCAGGTTGCAGAAATGTTTAAAAATTGTGCATGTGAAAAGGAAGCCTTTCCATGTGTACAGGGTGGAGTAGGTAATGATGTTAAAATTTTAAGACGCACAGGGGATAGTCAATCCTTAATGTCGTGGGATAGTGATATTTGTTGTTCAGAAGGAGTATTGCAGGAACAGGTGATAATAAGTGGAGTTCATGGAGATGCTAAACCTATTCCATTGTGGAAGGTAAATTTAAGGAGTAAATGGGAAACAAGCTAAGTAATTGTTGGAGTAGCGGAAAAATTGCCCATTGCAAGGTTCAATGTATTCTGGGTAATGATATAGCTGGGTCACAGATGTGGGTGATGCCTATGGTAGTTGAACAATCTGTAAAAGTATTTTCAACAGAAGTGTTGCAGAGAGAGCATCCTGGATTGTTTCCAGATTGTGTGATAACAAGATCAGATGCTCACAGGTTGAAACAGGAAGAACAGGAAGTCACAAGGCAGGGTGAAGGTCTGGAAGTTCAATTAGCTGACTGTTTTTGATAAGATTGTTCAGGAAGAAAGAATGGAGGAAAATGCAGCTGAGGTATGTAGCCCAAGGAAGTTAAAACAGTTAAATCAGATGGCTTACTCAGAAACAGAGGTAGAATGTATTCCAGAATGTTATTACCTTAATGGTTATTTTTTAATGAGAAAATGGTGGCCTTGCTACGTTTCATCAAATAAGAGCTGGAGGGAGGTGCATCAGATTGTTATACCATTTGGATATAGAAATGAGATTCTGAAAATAACTCATGAAATTCCAATGGGGGGACATTTAGGAATTAGAAAGACACAGGCAAATATACAAAAACATTTTTATTGGCCTGGATTACACAAAGATGTAGCCAAATTCTGTACAGCATGGCATACATCTCAAGTGATAGGGAAACCACAAGCAGTGATTAAGCCGGCATCTTAAATTCCAGTTCCATCATTTGAAGAACCTTTTATTAGGGTCGTGATTGATTGTGTAGGATCCCCCACCCCGCCCCCCCCCCGACCCCCCACAGACTAAAAGTGGAAATCAGTGCTTACTGACCATAATGGATGTGTCTACAAGGTTTCCTGAATTGATGCCTTTGAGAAATATTATAACAGAGAGAATAGTGGAAGAGTTAGCTAATTTTTTTTACAAGATATGATTTACCTGAAGAAATACAATCAGACCAGGGTTCAAATTTCATGTCACAGCTGTTTAAGGAAGTAATGAACAGTTTGGAGATAAAACAATTTAAGCCAACTGCTTATCATCCTGAGTCACAAGGGGCTTTGGAAAGATGGCATCAAACTTTAAAAACTATGATGAGTGTGTATAGTCAGGATTATCCACAGGATTGGGATAGGGGAATTCCATTCTTGTTATTTACTATTAGGGATGTTCCTAATGCATCGACTGGTTTTAGTCCCTTTGAACTAGTTTATGGTCATGAGGCAAAGGGACCGCTGAAATTGATTCATGAGAAATTGGTGGGTCCAAATTCGCAAACTACTCTCCTGGATTATGTATCAAACTTCAGAGAAAGATTGGACGGAGCATGTGAATTGGCTAAGGAACATTTATATCACAGCAAGTGATGAAAGTGAGGGCAGACAGGAGAGCTACAGCTCGTAGTTTTGTTGCTGCAGAAGAAGTGTTAGTTCTGTTACCAGTACTGGGTGACTTGTTAAAGGCAAGGTTTAGTGGGCCTTACAGGATTGAAAAGAAACTGAGTGAAGTAAATTATTTAATAAATACTCCAGGTAGAAGAAAGAGGCAGAAGGTGTGTCATACAAATATGCTTTAAAAGTACTTTGACAGGGAAGAGGACCAAAAGGAGGTGTTAGTTGTAGTAGATAAAGAGAAAGAGGGAGAAATGAAGGATTCTGAAATTGATTTTCCTCTAATCAAATTGGATAATGAGGGGTTACCTGAAAATTTAAATGTAATATTGAGTTACCTTCCAAACAAGTGTCAAAGTGATTTGGAGAAGTTATTGCAGTCACACAAAGCTATTTGTGGGAATAAACTGGGGAGGACAAATTTAGCTATACATGATGTATGTATAGGAGTTTCATCTTCGATAAGGCAACATCCTCATAGATTAAATCTGGCAAAGTTATCACAAGTACAAAAATAAATCAAATTCATGCTTCAAAACGATATAATTGAGTCTAGTTGCAGTAACTGGTGTTTGCCTATTGTGCTGGTACCGAAACCAGATAGAACTCAAAGACGGTGTGTGGACTATCAAAACATGAATGCAGCGACAAAAGCAGATTCATATCCCACACCATGGTTGGATGATTGCATTGAGAAAGTGGGACAATCAAAATTTATCACAAAGATTGACTTGTTAAGAGCATATTGGCAAGTACTGTTATCGGAGAGAGCAAAGGAAATATTGGTTTTTGTGATGCCAGATGGACTGTATCAGATAAAGTCATGCCATTTGGTATGAAAAGTGCACCTGCAACATTTCAAAGACTGACAAAAAAAGTAATTGCAGGTCTGAGCAATAGTGCTGTTTATATTGATGACTTAATAGTTTTCAGTCAGATGTGGGAGGAGCATTTACAGCATCTGGAAGAGCTATTTAGTCAATTACAAGAAGCTAATTTGGTGATGAACTGGGCTAAAAGTGAATTTATAAAAGTGTAAGTTACATATCTAGGCCATACCATTGGACGTGGTAAGTTAGCTCCAAGAGATGTCAAAGTCAAGGCTATCGTGGATTTCCTTGTGCCTACAACAAAACAAGAAGTTTTGAGATTTCTGGGCATGAGTGGGTTTTACCAGAAATTTGTACCAAATTCTAGCAGTGTGATTTCTCCATTGACTGAACTATTAAAAAAGAACAAGAAATTTCAATGGACACTGGAGTGTCAGAAGGCATTTGACCGTTTGAAAGCTGTGTTGACTACAACACCAGTTTTGGCAGTACCCAATTATGCCAAGCAATTTTAGTTGGCTGTTGACACAAGCGATATAGGCATTGGGGCCATATTGTCACAAGACGATGACAATGGAATTAAGAAACTGATAGGGTATTTTTCACGAAAGTTGAATATACAACAGAGAAGATATTCAATGATCAAAAAGGAGACTTGGGTCTGGTGTTAGCATTGCAGCATTTTGAGATTAACGTTGCAAATAATTCATCAGAAACAATTGTTTATACAGACCACAATCCTTTAAAAGCTCTGGACAAACTTTGAGACAGAAGTGCAAAGGTATTCAGATGGAGTTTATTACTGCAACCATTTAATATACAGCTTATACATGTGGCTGGTCGAGAAATTCTGATGCAGATGCATTGTCAAGAGTTTGAAGCTTAAAGGGAAATTTGGACATTTAAAACCTGGGCACTGGACTGAAATGATTTCTGTTGATACCAAGGATTTGTATATATATTGTTAAGTTAATACAAACACCTGGTAATGTAATAGTGTAATTAGTACAGGAGGTAATGTAAGATGGGTTAAGAAAATGAAGCCATCTTTTTAAATTATGACGGTTCATTTTTTAGTAAGGAGGGGGTTGTCATGACAATTTACCATCCACTGTGCCATAACAAAATAGCAATGTAATATTATAATATATGACAGGAGTAATAAGATTTGCAGGTAAGAAGTAGGGTATGTGAGAGTTAGCAAATGAAGAAACAACCTAATATTTTTAGACTATAGCAAGACAAGACTTAGGCTATTATAGACCTAGGTCTACCAAATATACGGTAGCTATATCACATCCAAAAACCAGAAATAACTGAATACCGAAACACAATTGGCCCCAGGGGTTTTTGATAAAGGATATTTGAGCTGTATCAGCATAAAGCCAAGAAAATATTATTCGAGCTTTGAACTTAAATATACATTTGAATCTTTTTGTATTAAAAGGTCTAAACAACATATGATACGGTGAATACATTTCAAAAGTAAGCTGTTGGCTGCGAAGTGCATTGATGTATCCTGAGGATGTGAGAGGTACTATATAAATGCAAGACCTTTCTTTCTTCTTTGTAAAGCATGAACCTTTGAACTTTTGTGAGGTAATTTTGACAAGAAAAGCAATGTAATATATCTATATGTACCCACAAGTGAGATTCAGATAATTTGAGATTATGAGAATTCAGCTGTATAAGAAGCCATGTGGTTATTTACTGCTCACTCTCCTAGTTATTCAATTTCTCTTCAAACTGGCCTCAAACCCATGTGGAACAAATGCAGATAAATGGAGTTGATGAACAGATCAGCCATGATCTAATTGAAAGGCAGTACAGGTTGAAGGGCTGTATAACCTAGTGTTATTTCTATATGCTCCTGTTATTTCTATGGTCATATGTTCTGTCTTTTTTGGTTCTTGCATTTTCTGACACTGTCTTCTCATTTGTATCTTGTCTAATAAAAGTATTCTACTCAACAAAAAACAGCTTTTCATCCTAACTAGAAAAGACCCTGAGGAAAAGACAAGAAAATCTACAAACCTCTAGTAGGACTTGCTGTTATTAGGAAAGCTCTTTTGGAATCTGATCTCCTATGGTTGTCTCAAACTTTAAGTTCACTTTCTCTTAACCAGTTGTTGCTGTCATTTGAAAATCCTTTAAATTTGTTGGGACTTAGTAACTATTCTGCAACTTCCTTTTTGTAACATTCATTGTGCCTGTTTTTAGGAAATCCACCTCTGCAGTTCCCAGTTATTGTGCTGCTGTTCTTTCATGAACCATTTTTTAATTCAGCTCTGTCAGGATGTTGAGTAGAAAGAAGTATCAGCCACCTCTTGTGCCCCCTTTCTAATTGGTAAACACATCACCTGATGTGTCTTCACTTCAGTCAGAATAATGCCAGATAAATTGATTCACACAATGAATATTCATGAATTATTGTAAGCAAAAAAGGTTGGAATTCTGCCGAGCACTATCTGTAATGGATTGGTTTTTGTGCTTGTATAATACTCTTTTGTGAAATATTACGTAAAATCATTTGGGAATTTCCTCAAGGCTGCTCCCATTCTGTCACTGTACCTTCATCAGAGGTGCACCAGAAACTAATTTTGCCATCCATTAACTCATTCAAGATAAATTGGTTAATTACTTAGTTAATGTAGCACACATAGGAATTTTATAGAGCAATATTACAGTGTGCTAAAATATCCCTCGCGTTTTCCACAAAAGCCATGAGCAATAATTGATTTCTTGTCTCCTTTCAGGCTACCAGTATCATCTACTTTAAACAGAAGGGCGCAACATAGGTGATCTCACACTGGTATCTCATTTTAGATACCGCCCATTTCTTCAAAAATAAAGCCTGGGGGAGCTTAGAATGGCTGCTGAACGCTATTGCCCATTTTCCACTGTCAGCCAAGACAAATTTCATGCACAGAAGGCCATTGTTTGCTGAGAATATACCCTTAGATAGGGATACCCAGTTTGGTTGATATGCCAGCTGGTAAATCCATGAACGGAGTTTCAACTGGGGAAAGCTTTCCCAATTCCTGGGAATACATGGTAAAAAGGCGACACAAGTAAAGTCTGGGAAGGAAGCCAGGCCTAGCAAGGGAAAACTTATTCATATTAATCTCTGGGTGAGTCAGAAGGAAAATGGAAGTTAGGCCACTGAATTAATGGGAAAGGAAATTAGGCTCAGTGTCCATTTTGCACTACTAGGGAAGACTAATTTCAGCCCTAAAGCATCAAGGTCAGATCACCAGGGCGTGCTATTATTACACCCAGGGGTAAATTATTATTTGATTAAATGTTGGACAGACTGGTGCACTACTGAATGTAGGATGCGGGGATCACTTATAAGAATGAACACTAATGGTATGTCCATGAAAATATCGAAAGAAGGTCCGAAATTTGTAACATGGTGTTTTACTTTTGGAAGGATGTCAAGGCCACAGGACAGGTGGAGAAGAGTTTCACAAAAATGATGCCAGTCTTGACAGGCTTAGTTATGAGGAGAAACTGGATGAAGTGGGGTCTTATCATTAGAACAAAGAAAATTTAAAGGAGACCTGATAGAGGTTCACAAAATTATGGGGGCTTTGGGTGAGGGGAATAGGAAAAAAGTAATTTTCACTGGTTGGTAAGTAAGTCGAGGGCAGAAATTTATGATTATTAGCATAAAAATGAAGGAGAGGCTGGAATTGTTTTTATACAGAAGGCTCCTCAGCGATAGAATACCCCACCAGAAAGAGTGGGAGAAACAGAACACATTATAGCTTTTTAAAAAAAGCGACTTCATATTTGAAAAGGAAAACATTTCAAAAGTTAAAGGGAAAAGGTGGGAAATGGGACCAAAATGGATACTTGTTTCAGAGGGCTGGCATAGTAACGTGCATCCATCATTCCAAGAATCAAAAATCTGCTTTAAAGTTCAATGGGGGTAATTTTCAACTTCACTGCCTGTGTGGTTACCTATTGGAGCTGATCACAGGCCCATTCTAGAATGTATTTTTCAATGAAGTGACAATTGAGTGGATTCCATCATGAGTCGGTAATCTGCTCCAACAGGTTAGCATTCAGGGACAAAATTGAAATCGTTAATACACAAATGTTCAATGCAACCTCTTCATGCTCTTCCTCTCCTGTTTAAATAAACTATAAGTCTGAACAGATTTGAGGTGCCATTGCAAAAATAAAGCAGGCAGTGACACCATTTATTTAATTAGTAAACACATTTATTGATCCGTTGTTTTTGAAGCCATCATTTTGTGGTGAGTGGCCAAGATTGCCCTGAAAGGCTGTCTTTCCTAATCTCATAACATCTTGCTTATGAACTTGTAATTCTCGGTTTTAGTTAGTAGAATGGTTGCCAAAAGATCCATGCAAATACCAGACACAGATATGAACCCAATCCTAGATTCTCCTGCTCATTAACTTTAATTTGCATATAGGGTGGAATCATTCCAGCTTTGCACTAAAAGCTATGTTTTACCCATTGGCCGCAATGCTGGCTTTTCACACCATATCGTCCCAATCCCGTCGTATTAGATATGCATTCCTGGGAAACTCACCAGTGCGATGGCGGGCGGGGTCTCAATCACCCACCACGCAATCACCTCACCGCTTCCTCACACCAGGCAACATATTTAAAATGCAGCCATGTGCACACCTCTCAGTGCTTCCAGCCCAGGACTGCTGTACAAAAGACATGGCCCCAAAAGGCAAGAAGACTGCAGGCCCCTGATTCAATAACGTGTCCCTTGAGCACCTTTTGGATGCCATGGAGGCCGCCATGATGTCCCCTACCCTGGCTCTGGCGGCAGGATGGGCAGCAACATCACCAATCTGGCTTGGGAGGCTTTGGTCAGCGCCAATGCCCTGCAAAAGAGGACAGCCACCCCGTACTGAAAAAGGATGAATGATCTCCTCCATTCTGCCAGGGTAAGTCACTCTTCTCATCACTCTCAACTCACACACTCACAAACCCATCACACACCCAGAGGGATCTTACTCACTGCCAGTTCAAGAGACATCACCACTCACTCTCTCACACTCACTGTCATTGTCCTCATCCCGTCTATGGGACAACTCACTACCCACACAGGCCAGGCATACTTATCATCTGGCCTGGCAGGCATCTTGCTTATGCTTTCTCCATCTCTATCCATGCAGGGCAAGCTGGCACACAACAAGAGGGAGAGGTCACAGACTGGTGGAGGAATGCCCGAAATGAAGGTCCACATGGATTTTGAAACAGAGGCATCCAGCTGACCGGCGAGGACCTGGACCGGTCCTGTGCTGATGGTGAGGTCGGTGCTGCTCTACCAAGTGAGGGTCCAGCAGTGCAACATATATCAGACAACCATGCTGTGAATGATGTGCCCTGTTTCACAGGCCACTGCCATAGACTAATTACCTCTCCTTGATTTCGTAGGCACATGGGGAACAGCCAACCGAGTCCACGACCCAGGGGCTCTAATCAAGCCCTAAAGAAACCTCTGAAGAGGAATCTGGAGGCACCCTCTGAAGACCCACCACAGTGCTCACACACACCCCCCACCAGCGCAGAGACACACATCTCAGTGGAGCCAAGCTTTAGAGTAGCCTCGGGATCACAATCTGCTGAGCACATCGCACTGTCTGATCCACAGCAGGCAGAAGCAGGGACTTCCCAGGTCCCCGGCACTCAGAGGACTGCTGGAGCCAGAAATTTGCTGAGTCCGAGTCAGATGACGAGCCTCTGGACTCAGTCATGTCACAGTTGCTGGAGCTGCAAAGGCAAGTTCGGGAACATCAGGAAGGGATGTCTGCTGCACTCCTCAGATGGAAGACTCTGCCAGCTTCAGGCTGAGGTGATAGCACTGGTATGCGAACACACCACTGTTTTCAAAGGTCAACACTGGTAGCATGGCAGCCGCCATGGAGACCTTCAGAGTCACTTCTGCACTGCTGCACGGGCTTAACTCCATCGCTGATGCCATAGTTGGCCTCCAGCAATGTGTACGCGAGAGGGATTCCTGGCAGCTCGATCTCATACCAGCTGCCCATTCTTCACAAGGAGTCAGCCAGTGGCCCTTGGGCATCCAGAGGGAGGAGGATCAGCAGGTACACACCCATCAAGGTGACTCCAGGAGAGTCCAGCCAATCCAAATCCCCTCTTCCTGTGACATCTGCAGCTCCAGCTCCAGCTCCACAGGCCGAGGAGGGTTACAATGCCACAGAGCAGGACCCTGAAAGCAGGCCGGGGCCCTCCAGGTCTCAGCCCTCCAGAAGACGCCCAACCAGGTCATCACAGACAGGGTGTAGCAGTCAGCAGGCTACCTCCAACTGTGCTGTGGATGGCCGCAGAGCACCAAGACGGGTTAGGACAGTTGAGAATTAGTTGCACAGCTTGGGCACGGGTGTTAATCACTTGTACATAATGTTCACTATTGTAAATAAACTCCCAAGAACGTCTCCTTGTCTATGGCTCCTTGTTCTGAAGAGCAGTGTTCGTGTCACTCAGATGTGAAACCTTGCTTCCTGCACAAGATAAAGGCAGGTGGCTCAGTGGCATCCGTGATCTCATGGATGCATTTGTAGGTGAAGGCTTGTGACGTCCACAGAGTGACTAGTGGAACCCTGAAGGAAGCTACTGGTGTAAAAATTGATCACTGCAGTCACTTTCATAGCCATGGGCAGTGGATGCCCTCCATGTATCTGTGGTGCCAAGTCCTGCAGCAGGTGGCAGATGTGACCGACCAATTCCCTAGACATGCACAGTCTTCGGCAGCAGCGGTTGTCGGTCAACTGCAGGAATGAAAGGCAGCGTCTATAGATCCTGGGTCTAGCTAGGCAACGACTAGCAACGCCTCGCTGTGGCTCTTCAGGAGCATGTGTGCAGGAGCCCCAGCTGCCCCTTCTTCCTGTGGTTGCTGCTCCTCCCTCTGCACTGCCAGGCGCCTCCGTCACTCTCTTCTGCATCATCTTCACTCTCTGTACTCCATGAGGCATACAGCTGGTTCACCACGCTCCATGATCCTGATGTACTTATCCTGCAGAATGAAAGAGAGAGACACATGGGTTAGATTGGGTGTACTAAGAACCTGTCTTGGTTAAGTCTGAAGGCCCCTTAATGCATCCCAGAGAATGCTGGCCACCATTTGGATGGCCAGAGTTTAGTGCACTGTATGGCTGCCCAAAACCCTGCCCACCTCCGCCCCACTCCACCCGACCGATTGGCGGCAGCTTTGCCCACTGGACTGCATGCTGTGCTCTCAGCTTAGGTGCAGGCATTCTCCTAACCTGCACTTCAAGGCTGCACTGTTAGCTTGAACCATCGGGGAGACTGGTCCAAACCGGAACGATGACATTGCAAGGGGCTGTGAGCGCCTCCAGCAGTGGCTGCTCCATGGCCAGCTTTAGCAAGGAGATTGTACAATGTGCCCAGTTGCCCAACTATTCTGCAGCCCACTAAACACTCATTAGTTTGCAGTCTGTGCCCAGGGCATGAAAAGCTCTGGAGTATTTGGTGACACTTTTATGCTTGTGTTGCTTGAGTGGGCAGATAAGCTAGAGGCCCAACTCCATGCATGTCAATGTGGCTGTGTCTGAACTATCTCAGCTGCAGAGGAATGGTCACTTCGTACAAGGTTTCCCTAATGCATGGCTGCTTCCCACCTCCTACCCCCGCACATGCTTGTGCACTGCCATTAACCACAGGGCAGCCCTTGCCCCCCCACCCCATTCCACCGACCACCTCAACCTTGAAGTCTAACGAGGGCGAGCACTCTGCAACGTTACTGTGCACTCACCTCCGAGTTCCCCTCAAAGTGCAACCCACCAAGTGCACGCCTCATATATGCTGTTGTGAAATACGTTGGCGTGCAATCACACTGACCTGGGCAGGCGATCCAGCGGGGGGGATGAGCCCAGTGGGCTGGCCTTATAATGTTATGCTGATGTATTACAATGAGATTCCTGAGGTCCAATGGTGGGAAACGCGACCCGCCATCGATGGGCTGAGTGGACGATCACAAACTGGTCTCACAACGTTGTGAAACCTATTTTTGGCCTTCTTGCCATATTGTCCGTTCATGCCACCGAGCAAGACCGACACCAGCGGGCACAGAAAATTCCACCCATAAAAATAATTATTTCCTCATCATTCTCTGTCATGAAAAGTGCTGGTTATCATTTCCATATTGCCAAGAAAAAAAGATTTGTATTTGCCTAGTGTAATTCACAATCTCAGGACATCCCAAAGGGTTATGCATCTGATGAAGTACTTTTTGAAGCTAAGTCACCATTGTAATGCAGGAAGTGCAACAATTAGTTTGAGCACAGCAAGCTCCCACAAACAGCAATGTGATGCTAACCAGGTAATCTGTTTTTGTGATGTTGATTGAGGGGTACATATTGGCCAGGATACTGGGGATAACGCCCCTGCCTTTTGTCAAAGTACTGCCATGGGATCATTTACATCCAGCTGAGAGGGCAGACAGGGCCACGATTTAAAGTCCCTCCCCTAAGACAGCACCTCCTCCAGTGCAGCCCTGGCACTGCACTGGAATGTCAGCACTTTGAGCTCAAAGGCAGAATTTTCTGGATGACGGGGGAGGACCTGGTTGCCGCTTGCGATCGGGTCCACACCGCCATTTTACGGGCCAATTAAGGCCCGCCCAGCGTACTTCACGACTCCCGTGAATATCGGGACTGGGCAGGCGGCGGTGGGCGCGCTCAGCCCGCTGGGTCCAACGGCGACCCGGTGGCCTGTATAAAGGAAGACCTGGCAGCCTTGGAAAGGCTGCTCTCAATGGCGAAGGGCTCTGCAGAGGGGCAATGAAGGTTATGCAAGTCCAGAGGGTAGGCCATTGGAGCAGGCCAGGCCAGAGGGTAGGGCAGGGGGCCAGTGTGCCCCTTGTTTTTCTGATGACCGCCTTGCTGCCCTCCTCGAGGAGGTGGCAGCACTACGGGAGGTCCTGGTACCCCAAGATGGGAGGAGGAGACCCCCCCCAACATGGCCAAACGTGCCTGGGAGGAGGTGGCGGAGGTGGTGAGCTCCCACGACGTGGTGCAACGCACCTGGATCCAGTACTGCAAGCACTTCAATGACTTGTTGCACTCTGGAAGGGTGAGGACAATGTTGGCATTGGTCACTTAACCCAGCAGGTAGGCTTTCCCCCCTGCTGCTCCCCCCTCAAGTCTGAGTGTAGTGACTGCATTGGATCATTATCGGCATGTGTCCTTCGCTGGGTGGGCCAGCAGATATTGCCCATGCTGAGGTCACCCCGAGAGGGTGGTGAAGAGATGGGTTCTGCACCCACAGCATTTGGTACACTGAGGCCCACATGACTGTTTTGGGGGCAACCTGGAGGAGCTGCACTTAGGTGCTGTGTTTGAACTGCAGGACATGTCCATGCCAGGGTGTTGACAAGCTGGGAGGGGAGCTTCAAGGTGGCGTGACAACGAACCATCTGCTGCCCTCTGCACTCCAAGTGCTTGCGCCTCCTTGCTAGGGAAGGATATACCGTGTGGTACCTAATGTGATGTAGGCAGCATGTAGCCAAGGGGGGGTTGTGAGGGTGGGGAACAGGCCTAGCATCTTTGTGTGAGTGTTCAGCAGCAGCGAGGTGAGGAGGCACTGGAGTCCTGCAATGTCCCACTCTGGTTGGGGTGGGCCATCCGTGAAGAGAGCCAAGGTACAATTAGCACTAATCAATGCTCTTCCCTCATTAACAGGAGAAGAATGTTCATAATGCTGCAGAGCATGCGAGGACTGACAGTGGCCAGGCACAGATTGCCATTCCCAGCCGGTTTGAGCAGGAGGTCCTGGATTTGGAGAGGCGCCATGCGCCCAGGTCCACCGGTGTCGGTGAGGCTGGGGTGCCATGGCCAGGTATGTAACCAACAATGAGGTCAGCATTGTTCTCCCAACAGCCATAGCAGTGCTGAATCTTCAGTGATTTAATTTTGCAACATGACTTGGCCATTGCTTATGGAAGGATGAGCACATAATGATCCAGGGGAACGGGGATGCGCTTTGTCATTATCTCCACATTAACTGATCCAATGTCCTTGTTCTTCCTTTCAGCATCAGCGGAGCAGGGCCGGGAGGAGGAGCAGCAGAGGCCCCCTCTCACACCTGAGTGCCCTGAAGTCTCACCAGTGTCACACCATCTCTGCCAGGCAGGCACCAGCGCAGATACTAGCATCTCGGTGGGAGTTAGAACATCGGCTAGTGTCCCGGGGCACAGCGGTGAGGGCACTTCAAAGTCGCTGGAGGAACTGGCAGAGACAGAGAGTGCCCATGGCGCCAGCAGTCAGAAAGCTGCAGGGGACCAGGCACACGTTCAGTCGGTGCCTGATGATGTGCCTCTGGAGTCGTCCACGATGCAGCAAGCGCAGGAAATGCGACCGGGTGTGCGGGAGCGTCTGGGGGAGATACATGAGGCTATGCTTGGCTTGGTCTCCGTGGTGGAGGAGCCTACGCGGACGCTCGCCGAAGCAATGAGCCACATGTCCGAGCACCATGCGTCCTCCATGGAGAGAGTGGCGACTCTCGTGGAGAGGCTCCTCCAGGAGACCAATCAGGGCTTCCTGGGGATGCGCTCTGACCAGCAAGCCCTCACATCGGCATTGACCTCAGCTGGTCAATGCCAGTGTGGGAGATGGTCTGGGCACCAAGTTTCCCAGCTTGATGCCCATCCATTTACAGTGAGCAGGGAGGTCCAAAGTGACCTCAAGTCGGCGCAGCTGCTGCCTGTCGTCTCTGTGGGCACCTCTCAGGGCGCTTCGGATGAGGGTGGCAGCTGCTCTGCCCCTCTCCCAGTAACCGTTGCATCCGGTGAGGCTGCGATGACTGGGGAGATGCCAGCTGTGGAACAGGCAGATCCCTCCCAAGCAGGGCCAGCACAGGCTCCAGGGGCCAGAGCACGACCGCCAAGGTCATCGAGGCCAACAGGACAGCAGAGTCAGCAGGCTGTCTCAGATGTCACTCCCAGTGATGGGGCAGCACCAGGGCGTAGCACCCGAAAACGTAAACATAAGGCACCTTAGGCACACCACAAGTTTATCACTGGTGCTTTTCTATTGGCTCGAGATGAGGTCTTTATGATTTGCTTTGATTTGGAACACCTTTGTCATTTGTTTCATTAAGTTTCTTTGCATGCGATATTAAATTCAGACATGTGACCATGGCTGAGGGTGTCCCTTTTCTTCTGCATGTGTATGGTTTCCAAAAATGTTAGGAGTGCTTTGTGGGACATTCAACTTTATTAACAAGGCCCTTAGTTCCTGTTCCTAACCTGGAATATTTGGCACTTAAGTATCGAGTATGGAGCCTACAGCCCAGGCTTGTCCTAGAGGTCCATCTACGGTGTGCTAGCTGTTGACGAAGGCACCGGGCTCACCCGCTGGTGCCTTGATGGCCACGTGTACAGTCTATTGCACCCTGGACGCGGGGGAAGCCAACAATGGCCGCGAAGTCTCTGGCTCGCTGTGTCTGGCTTGCCTGGTCCCGAAGGTAGTGGCTGAAGGCCAATGCACAACTGAACAAAGTGTCTGTAGCCTGCTTGACACAAGTGTGGACAGCTGATTGGGAGACACCGCAAAGATCACCCACTGGCCCCTGGAAGGAGCCGGAGGCATAGAAGTTGAGGGCAGCTGTGACCTTCAGAGCCACTGGCTTGGGGTCTCCACCCACACAGTTAGAGGAGATCTCAGGCCCAATCATATGACAGATATGGTTGACTGTCTCCGTTGAGAGACGGAGCCTCCTTCGACACTGCACCTCAGACATATTGAGGTAGATGCTTCGCCACCTGTATACCCTGGCAGCAGGATAGTGGCGTCTTCTGCGGTCCCTTCCACCTTGGGCTACCTCTTGGCCCTGCACCTCTTGTGCCTGCGCCTCTCCTCTCAAAGGTGGCTCCCATGGAGGCTGAATGTGCGCTCCTGGCCTCCTCCCCCTTCTAGCCCTCCCTTCCTCCTCAGAGGAGGTACCTCAGTGGAGAGTTCAGCTCCCATTCCCAGGCTATGGGAAGACTTCCTGAAACCCGCAGGCCCAATAAAGGTTTCTCACTGCAGAGTGCTAACCGGAAGGTTAAGAATCCAGACCAAGCAGCTGGTATGCATTTTGAAGTCTTGCAGATCACACAGGCAAGCTTCAATAACTTTGAAAAATCAATATTTGAGGGAGCACACTCACCCAGTGACCCCTCTTATTCCGCTCGTGGATGAGGTTTATACAAATATGTCCTACCTTCCTGCCCGTTGCGCCCGTGCGCCGACCCAAAGATTGCACGGGCGCCAAAAAAATCAGTGTCGATTGGTGAGTCAACGGCCTTAAGTGGCCCGTTAATTAATGGCGGGTGCGTATCGTATATCATCGCACGCCCGCCCAACGAAATATCACGATGGCACGCGGTGACATTGGGATGCTCACCTAACATCATCGTGCATCAATTTACGTGTGGACGTGCGGGGCCCGCCCCCACGCGCCAATGGGAAAATTCTGCCCCAAGACTCTGAAGTGACGTTGAACTGCCAATTTTCTGACTTGGAGGCAAAAGTAATACCCACTGAGCCATAAATGACACTTTAATAGAAAAATCATCTGGTACCATGAAGGTATCTTTTGGGGCATGAAAGTGTTCCATAGTAATTAGGTACTTATGCACCATTGCTAATTGCACCTATCCTCAATTGCCACCTTTGGCAGTCCTGGTGAACACAGCTTTGATTGCTGAATTTGATCACTCTTTATAGTAGTTTCTAGCCTGAATACTATATTGTCGAGAAGTATGATTCAACTTGGGTATAAAAGCCATAATTTCAAAGTTTGCAAAAGACACGAATCTTGGGAAAGTAGCAAAGAGTGACGAGGATAGTAGCAGACTTCTCAAGGACACAGATGGAGTGACAAAAATGGCAGACACATGGCAGATGAAATTAAATGCAGAGAAGTTTGAATTGATACATTTTGGAAGAAAAAATGAGAAGAGGCAATATGAGGGAAAGGATACAATTTTAAAAGTGTTGCAGGTATAGCAAGACTTGGCAGTGTATATGCACAAGCATATAAACAAAGTTGAGAACAAGGAGGTAGCATGAGGAAGGATGAATAAAGTATAGAAAGGTATGGGAAAAGTGGATAATACTAGATAAGAAATAGTAAGGTTATTAGGCGGTAATGCAATAAGGTCTAAATTAAGTTTACAATGCATACATGTAAATGCACAAATCTTGGTAAATAAGATTTTTGTTTATTCATTCATGGGATATGGGCATCGCTGGCTAGGCTAACATTTATTGCCCATCCCTAATTGCTTTTGAGAAGGTGGCGATGAGCTGCCTTCTTGAACCGCTGCAGTCCATGTGGTGTATGTACACCCACAGTGTTGTTAGGGAGGGAGTTCCAGGATTTTGACCCAGTGACAGTGAAGGAATGGTGATTTATTTCCAAGTCAAGATGGTGAGTGGCTTGGAGGGGAATTTCCAGGTGGTGATGTTCCCATCTATCTGCTGCCCTTGTCCTTCGAGATGCTAGCGGCTGTGGGTTTGGAAGGTGCTGTCTAAAGAGGCTTGGTGAAGTCCTGCAGTGCATCTTGTAGATGGTACACACTGCTGCTACTGTGCGTCGGTGATGGAGGGAGTGAATGTTTGTGGATAGGGTGCCAGTCAAACGGGCTGCTTTGTCCTGGATGTTGTCAAGCTTCTTGAGTGTTGCTGGAGCTGCACTCATCCAGGCAAATGAACAATATTCCATCACATTCCTGAGTTGTAGCTTGTAGATGGTGGACAGGCTTTGGGGAATCAGGGGGTGAGTTACTTGCCCCAGGATTCCTAGCTTCAGACCTGGTCTTGTAGCCAAATTATTTATATGGCTAGTCCAGTTCAGTTTCTGGTCAATGGTAACCCACCCCAGGATGCTGATAGTGGGGGATTCAGCGATGGTAATGCCATTGAATGTCAACGAATGATGGTTAGATTCTCTCTTGTTGGAAATGGTCTTTGCCTGGCACTTTTGTGGCACGAATGTTACTTCCACTTGTCAGCCTAAGCCTGGATATTGTCCAGGCCTTGCTGCATTTGGACATGGACTCCTTCAGTATCTGAGGAGTCGTGATTGGTGCTGAACATTGTGCAATCATCAGCAAACATCCCCACTTCTGATCTTATGATGGAAGGAAGGTCATTGACAAAGCAGCTGAAGATGATTGGGCTGAGGACACTACCCCAAGGAACTCCTGCAGTGATGTCCTGGAGCTGAGATAGTTGACCTCCAACACCACAACCATCTTCCTTTATGCTAAGCATGACTCCAACCAGCGGAGAGTTTACCCCCTTATTCCCATTAACTACAGTTTTGCGAGGGCTCCCTGATGCCACACTCAGTCAAGTGCTGCCTTGATGTCAAGGCCAGGCACTCTCACCACACCTCCTGAGTTCAGCTCTTTCGTCCATGTTTGAACCAAAGCTGTAATGCGGTCAGGAGCTGAGTGACCCTGGCAGAACCCAAACTGAGAGTCAGTGGGCAGTTCATGCTAAGTAGCATGAACTTGCTACTTAGCTAGCTTGATAACACTGTTGACGACCACTTCCAACTCTTTACTGATGATGGAGAGTAGACTGATGGCATGGTAATTGGCCAGGTTGGATTTGTCCTGCTTTTTCTGTACAGGACATACCTGGGCAATTTTCCACATAGCCAGGTAGATGCCAGTGTTGTAGCTGTACTGGAACAGCTTGGCTAGGGGCACAGCAAGTTCTGGAGCATAAGTCTTCAGTACTATTGCCGGAATATTGTCAGGGCCCACAATCTTTGCAGTATCGAGTACCTACAGCTGTTTCTTGATATCATGTGGAGCGAACTGAATAGGCTGAAGACCTGTGTGCTGGGGACCTCTGGAGGAGGCCGAGATTGATCATCCACTCAGTGCTTCTGGCTGAAGATTGTTGCAAATGCTTCAGTCTTATCTTTTGCACTGCTGTGCTGGGCTCCCCCATTATTGAGGATGGAGATATTTGTGGAGCCTCCTCCTCCAGTGAGGTGTTTAATTGTTCACCACCATTCACGACTGGATGTGGCAGGATTACAGAGCTTAGATCTGACCTGTTGTGGTGGGATTGCTTAGTTCTATCGCTTGCTGCTTATGCTGTTTGGCACACAAGTAGTCCTGTGTCATAGCTTCACCAGGTTGACACCTCATTTTTAGGAATGCTTGGTGCTGCTCCTGGCGTGTCCTCCTGCACTCTTCATTGAACCAGGGTTGATCCCCCATCTTGATGGTAATGGTAGAGTGGGGGATATGCCAGGCCATGAGGTTACAGATTGTGTTCGAGTACAATTCTGCTGCTGCTGATGGCCCACAGCATCTCATAATTGCCCAGTCTTGAGTTGCTAGATCATCTTCCGAAATCTTTCCCATTTAGTACAGTGGTAGTGCCACACAACATGATGGTGGGTATCCTCAATGTGAAGGCAGGACTTTGTCTCCACAATGACTGTGCAGTGGTCACTCCTACTGATAGTGTCATGGACAGATGCATCTGCGGCGGGCAGGTTGGTGAGGGCGCAGTCAAGCATGTTTTTCCCTTTTGTTGCTTCCCTCACCAGCTGCCACAGAGCCAGTCTAGCAGCTATGTCACTTAGGACTTGGACACCTCGGTCTGTGATGGTGCTACCGAGCCACTCTTGGTGATGGACATTGAAGTCCCCACCCAGAGTACATTTTGTGCCCTTGCCGATGGGACAGGGCATGCCCAGGGATGGTGGTGGTGGTGTCTGGGACATTATCTATAAACTATGGTTCCATGTGTATGACTGTGTCAGGCTGTTGCTTGACTAGTCTGTGAGACAGTGCTCCCAATTTTGGCACAAACCCCCAAATGTCCATAAGGAGGTCTTTGCAGGGTCAACTGGGCTGAGTTTGCCATTGTTGTTACCAATTACCACCAGGGGATCAAACCTAGTTCAATGCCTAGATCAATGCTGGGTGGTCCATCTGGTTTCATTCCTTATTGACTTGATTGGTAAACTGCAGGTGCAAATAGACACAAGGGAGTATGATGTGGTGATAATGGAGACCTGGCTCAAAAAAAGACAGAACTGGGTACTAAATATTCCTGGATAAAAGGTGTTCAGGAAAGATAGGGAAGGAAAGAAAGGAGGAGGGGTGACAGTATTGATTAAGGAGGATATTACACTGCTGGAGAGAGAGAGGATGTCCTGAAGGAGTCAAGGGTAGCATCTATTTGATTAGAGTTAAGAAACAATAGAGGTGCCATTTCACTTCTGGATGTATCCTATTGACCACCAGCTAGTGGGAAAGATATAGAGGAGAAAATTTGCAGGGAACTTACAGAGAAAGGGCAAACTATCGAGTGGTGAATTATTATCCTAACATAAACAGGGATAGAAATAGTGTAAAGGACAGAGAGGAGGAAGAGTTTATGAAGAGTGTCCAGGTGAATTTTCTTGATAAGAATGTTTCCAGCCCAATGAGGAAGGATGCATTGCTGGGTCTGGTTCTAGGGAGTGAGGTGTATCAAATGGATCAAATGTAGTTGGGGAACTCTGAGGGAGTAGTGATCATAGTATGATAAGATTTAGGTTAGTTATGGAAAAGGGCAAGGAGCAAACTAAAGTAAAAATACTAGATTGGAGGAGGGCCAATTACAGTGGGTTGAGAATGGACCTGTCCCGGGTAAATAGATTACCAGGCAAAATTACCAGGGGGGAGTCAATGAGCTGCTTTTAAACAGGAGATGGTTTGGGTATAGTCAAGGTACATTCCCACAGCAGGGAAAGTAAGACAACCAAATCCAGAGCTCCCTGGATGACGGAAGACATAGAGAGTAAGATGAAGCAGAAAAATGAGCATTTTACAGGTGTCACACAAGTGAGAACCAAGCTGAATATCAAAAGTTCAGAGGGGAAGCAAGAAAGGAAATAAGAGAGGGAGTATGGGGGGAAACAGGCAGCAAAAATAAAAGGGAATTCAAAGGTCTTCTTGGAGCCTATAAATAATATAAGGGTAGTAAAAGGATGAGTGGAACTGATTAGAGAACAAAAAAAGGGTCTACACATGGAGGCTGAGGTACTAAATAAGCACCTTGCATTTGTCTTTACCTTAGATACGGAGAGGTGGAGCAGAGAACTGGAGAACACTGCAGATGTTACACCCTGATTCAAAAAAAGGGTGTCAGGATAAACCCGACAAATAGAGGTCAATCAGTTTAACCTTGGTGGTGAGAGAGCTATTGAAGATAATAATCTGGAACAAAATTAACAGTCACTTGGACAAGTGTGGATTAATTAAGGAAAGCCAGCATTGGGGGTTTGTAGAAGGCAAATTTTACTAAATTGATTGAGAGTTTTGATGAGGTAACAATGAGGGTTAATGAGCTTGTGGTTTATGTGGTGTATATGGACCTCCAAGAGGCGTTTGATAAAGTGCCACATAATACTGTATGATTGCCAACAAAGTTGAAACCCGTGAAATAAAAGGAAAAGTGGCAGCATGGATACTAAATTGGCTGAGTGACAAGAAACAGAAGTAATGGTTAATGGTTGTTTTTCAGGCTGGGCGAAGGTATAGAGTGCGGACTGCAGGGGTCAGTACCAGGAACACTGCTTTTCATGATATATATATAAATGATCTAGGCGCAGAAGGTGCATTCATGGCATGGCCAAGCGGGTTGATTGTCAACCAGTAAATCCTTCAGATCCCGCTATGGCAGGCGGTAAGAGCAGGAGATTCTCCTGGTCAGCCAGAACTGTGTGGTAACTGCAGCACAACAGCCTCCCCACATTAAAAGACTCCGTGTACAAGCTCTTGCTATGGGCTCAGTATTAAGTGTCCTCCTCAGTTCGAGGGCCTGCTAGAGAGAGAGAATAATCTAGACTTGGGTGTGCCAAGCACAATTTCAAAGTTTGCAGTTGACACAAAACTTGGAAGTATAATGAACTATGAGGAGGATAGTAATAGAATTCAAGAGGAAATAAACAGTCTGGTAGATTGGCCAGACAGTGACAGATGAAATTTAATGCAGAGGAGTGTGAAGATTTTGATAGAAAAAAATGGGGGGCAGAGTTTTGCCCTCGTTGGGGCCAGACCACAATTTCACGCTGGCAGGCCAGTTAAGGCTGGCCCAGCTTGAAATGCATGCGGAGACACTCAGCACTGCCTGTGTGGGGCGGGGGGGAGGGCGAGCGTGCAGGTTTGCGCATGCGTACAGGTGCGTGCAGGCACAGAGCTGCCTCAGGGAGCTGAAGGTATAAAAAATTAAAAATAAAGAATTATAAAATGGTAAAAAAAACATGTCCCCTCATGTAACTCTGTCACATGAGCAGGGACATTTTCTTAATGAAATGTTGAAATTTTTATGTTACTTTTAATTGCTGTTGGAAAATTCATCCTGCCCATGGATGAGGTTTCCTAAAAAGTGCAAAGGCTGCTTGGCCTTTTCGCCTGCCTGCCAACAATAAGGTTGGACGGGCAGCGAGAAATAACACTTAATTGGGACTTTAATGGCCTTTTAATTGTCGGCAGGCACGCTGCTGACTTCCACGCACGCCCGCCAACCGAAATATCGTGCGAGTGCGCGATGACGTCGGGACACTCACCCGACGTCATCACGCGTCATTTTACGCTCATTCGGGTTGGGCACTTACCGTCCGATGAGCGTAATATTCTGGCTGGGGAGAAGTAATATAAAATAAATTTTAAAGGTGGTGCAGGAACACGGAGACTTTGGGGTTTATGAATCATTGAAGGTGGCAGGGCAGGTTGAAAAAGTGGTTAAAAAGGCATAGTATATCCTGGACTTTAAAAATAAAGACATAGGCCCAGATTTTCACCATGACAGCGAGGCTCTCTGCCGTGGTGAAAATAGCAAATGAGCCTGGAAATCCTAAATCCCACCCGGAACTCGCCACTTCCTATTTTTGAAAGACAACACTGGGTCAGACCGGGGTTCGCACATGTGCAGTTGCAGAGGCAGATGGACACTTAAATCACCAGCTTCCCCCACCGAAATGGTGTTTTGGAAAACCAGGAGTGTGGAACCTGGCATGTGCAGATTAGAACAGGTAAGAGCTGGTCTGAGCTTGGTGGATTCATTTAGATAGCCAGGAGAAGGAAGGTATGCCTTTGGATATGGTCCAGGGACACCTTTTAGCGTGGTATGACTCTTTGGGAGAGGTAAGGTACCCTTTGGGATCATTGAAAGTAAATATGATTGTATGTAAAAAGCGCATAAACTCATTGGAACTGTCAAAGCTGTCAAAGAACTGTCAAGCTGTCAACGAACTATCAAAGTTGTCAAAGAACTGTCAAAGAACTGTCAAAGCTGTCAAAGAACTGTCGAACTTTCAAAGAACTGTCAAAGCTGTTGAAGAACTGTCAAAACTAATTGGAACTGTCTGAACTCATTGCAACTGTCAAAATTCATTTGAACTGTCAAATATGTCAACGGATTTAATTCTGCTGGGTTTTAAGTTTAAAAAACAGTCTGGGTTTAAAAAAATCAGTGCTTGATGTTTCATTCTGTCTGTTGACATGAGCCTGAGGGTTATCATAATAGGGTTTGTGCTGCAATGACTGATTTTACAAACTAATATTATCACAGCGGGGTACCTGTTAAGTGAATAGTTTGATTGGCAGCTCCACATGGTTATAGAATAGAAATGTTTGTTTTCATAAGAGACTATGAAGGAACTTCTGTGTATTGAATAATTTTTTATCAATGAGAGTGTTTTATGTTTAAAATAGTGATGTCATCAATAGACATTTAACTTTGTGTCAGCATGGCTCCTGAGGTTTGCCCATGGTGTATAGTAGGAGAGTTGGCATGGAGGGGGTAAGGGCAAAGGGTGGTGGGAGGGCATAGGCTGCCATGAGTTGGCACTAAGTTGGCATAGGGGCTCTAAAGTGCCTTCGAGATGTGGGTGCATGGGGTAAGAAAGACCATGGGGTGGGAGAGGGGCATGGGTTGGCATAGGATCTATGAGGGGCCATGGGGTGTGGGTAGAGGGACGTGATTAGCATTGAGGATTTATGGGGTCATGGAGGTGGATGGGTGCATGAGGTGTCATAGGTTGGCATGATGGGGCATGGGGATTGTATGATGAGTGAGCAGGTGTGAAGGGTGAGGGCTGGGGTACTATTTTTTGTTTTATTTTTTATTGAATTCAGCCAAGTGCCAGAGCACAGAGGCAGGCCTTCCGCCTAGCCCTGCTCTGCATCCAACAGCTCCCGCACTTGGTCCAGGGGCAGCGGGCCTGACTTCTAATCCAGCCCACCCTCCTGGAATGAAAATCGGAACTGTAGGCCGCCATGTTTTAAAGGTCGGGTCAGGTTCGCAGAGCCAGGAATTTTCCTGACTCTGCGTACCTGACCTAGGAGCGGAAATCTGGGCCACAGATAAGCAAGGGAGTTATGATAAACCTTTATAAAACTCTGGTTCAGCATCAAATGGGGTATTGTGTCTAATGTTGGACATTCACTTCAGGAAAGATATGAAGGCTTTACAGAATATACAGACAATATTTACTAAAATGGTTCTGGGGGAGGTCCTTCAGTTGCATGGACAAATTGGAGAAACTGAGGTTGTCCTCCTTAGAAAAGAGAAGGTTGAGAGGTGATTTGATAGAGATGTTCAAAATCAGGAGGGGTCTAGACAGAGTAGATAGAGAGAAACTTTTCCCATTGGTGGAAGGGTCAAGAACCAGAGGACACCAGTGTAAGGTGATTGGCAAAAGAACAAACAGCAACATGAGGAGAAACTATTTTACGCTGTGAGTGGTTAGGATCTGGAATGCACTACCTGAGGGTGTGGTGGGGGCTTTCAAAACTGAATTGGATAATAGCTGAAGAAAAGAAACAGCAGGGCTATAGGGAAACAGCGGGGGAGTAGGACTAACTGAGTTGTTCCTGCAGAGAAACAGCACAGACACGACAGGCTGAATGCCTTCCTTCTGTACTGTAATCATTCTACGATCCTATGAATTTGAGAAGACAGTTAAAAAGGCATATGGAATTATGGAATCTTTGGCTTTATATACAGGGCTGTAGATTACAAAAGCAAGAAAATTAAGCTAAAACTCTATAAATCACTTACCAGGTCAGAACTGCAGTATTCTGTCTAATTCTGGCACCACACATTAGAAAGGATATGAAGGCTTAGAGGTTTACTGGAATGGTAACAGGGATGAGGGACTTCAGTTATTTGTGGAAAGTAGAGAAGTTGGAGTTATTCTCCTGAGAGCAAACAGATTATGGGAAGATTTAATAGAGGTTACTAAATTATGAATGATTTTAATGGAGTGAATAAGAAGAAGCCATATCTAGCGGCAGAAGGGACAATAACAAGAGAATATCAATTTAAGGTACTGGGCATAGGAACCTGAACTGAAATGAAGAGTTTCTTTAACACAGTGAGTTTTTATGATCTGGAATATACAGCCTGAAAGGATGTTGGAAGCAGATTCAATAATAACTTTCAAAAGAGAATTGGATTTGGAAGGGAAAAAATTTGGGGGGCTTTGGGGAAAGATCAAAGGAGTGGGGCTAATTGTTTGACATTTTCAAAGAGCTGGCACGGGCATGATGGGCTGAATGGCCTCCTTCTGTACTATATTATTCTATGATAGTCAAAGAGATAGATTTTGAAGAAGGTATGAAGGGTGACAAGGCAACAGAGTTCAGGGAAATTGCTCCCACTTGTGCAGCCAAGGAGGCTGATAGCTGATGGTGCAACGATGGAGGCCAGAGTTTCTTGTTGCCATGCAGGCCTAGACAATGTTGCAAAAGTAGGGAAAAGTGAGGCTGTGGAGCGATTTGGAAGTGAAGGCAAGTGTTTTGCTTTGACATAGAGAGCTAGTAGTGACTCCTCAAGTGAGACATGTGAGGGGCTTTCTCACTCAGAATTGTTACTGACCTCCATCATCTTAACACTTAAACCAACTTATTTTTTAAGCATGTAATTTTATTGTAAATAAATTACATATAATAAAGCATTAATTAATGCTACTAAAGCTTAAATCACATGTTAATCTATCTGCATAAGGAATCCTACGTTCAAACAAAAAACACTGCATGTAAGAAGAGCCCATTGCCATGGTAACTGGATAGCTTAGCTACCCAAACTTTTAGGTTGCATAAGGAGGAAGTGTGCAAACTGTTTCTGAGGTGATGGCAATTCATGGGAGTTAAATTGGGAAATAACATTGGTTGAAATTGACAATGATGTCATGTGTGATCTTAAATAAAAGGATTTTTCCTTTCAATCTGAAAAGAAGGGTAGAATTGGCAAATAAGAACACCAGCACTGCAACTCAGAAGGAAAAAGGCGTGACATATCTCATTCTTTCAAAATAAACATTGGACAATTGGAAACTGGAGATACAATTTTGTCATATTATTTTATGGGGTTAGGCATGTCTCACCTGTCCAAAAGGTCACTAACCATCACTGCAGGACAGGAAGGACCAGGACTTAGTGCGGAATAAAATGAAGGCAGTGAAGTATGTGGACAAGTTATGAATTAAGTAAGATGAAACTTGGGAGACCAATGAGGAGAAGTACTGCAGCATTTGAGCCCAGTAGTGATGAAGGTGTAAATGAGGGTTTCATGGAGATGATATAGGGCCAGAATGTTGTGGAGACAAACAGAGTCCTCACTCTACAATATAAACTCTCCCACTCCTTCATCCGTCTGCATCAATGTTGTCTTCAGCTCCTACAACCCTTCCACCCATCTTTACTCACCCACCCTGCCTATGTCCTCTTTAGTTCTTTGCCCTCTTATCCATCTGCTCTCATACTAGCAACAGCCTGCTCAACATCCTCATCCCCATCTGTGATTACACAGCTATCTTTGTAATGTCAAATCTGGAACCAGGAGGTTCAGCACACATCACTAATGTTACCTTGATCATCCACCACTTGAACTGGTGTGATCACATCAATCAGCATTACCTCCGCATCCAAACCTCCTACTACTATAGGATTATTAAGCAAGGGGAAGGGAAACTGCTGGGTAAGGCCAAACCCAAACTCTGTCATCCTTTGATCCTGCCATCCTCATGGCCAACATGTGAACCTTTTGTCTCCATAATTGGTTTTCTCCTTGTGCAATCACAACATTGCCTGACCTGTTTCTGCTCCTTGTCCTCCCAGCCCCACCATTCCACACCTGCCCTGCAACACTCAGTAGTTTCTTCCTCATCTCACCCCTGAGCGCTCACCAAACTTATCATCTTCATCCACAATTCCCTCCCAGCTTTGCACTATTCAATCAGCACTCCTCAGCCCAATGCTCATTTTATTAGCAATCTCTCCTTTCCTTCAGATATCATTCCCCTTCAATGCCTCTCCCTTCTAGCCAAATTGTTTCCCGCCTGTAATCTCGCCTTCCTCCCTGGGTTTTCCTTGTATGGTAGTCTCATGATTCTGGTACTGGCTAGAAATGTAGAGGTTATGAGTTCAAGTCTTGTGTGCTGTGACATTAAATTCAACAAATTGAGTAATTCATGGGTAGATATCAGTAGGAAATTACCATGAAAACTGATGGATTATCATGAAAACCCAATTGGTTTGTGAATGCCCTTCAGGGAAAGACCTATCTTGTTATCTAGACTGACCTACATGTGATTTCAGTCCCACACTATGTGGTTTGACTCTGGCTATGCTTGGGATGGGCAATAAATACTACCTTGCCAGTGTTGGCCATATCCCAAAGACAATTTTTTTAAATTGGCATTGCCATACAATTATAAAAATACTTTTACAGCCTACCTCTTTGACTGTGCCTTTGGTCACTTTCCTTAAATCCTACAATCTTCTTTGTGTTTACCATTCCCCTATAAAAGTTGTACAATGCTTTGTTATATGAAAAAATGCTACATAAGTTAATGTGTGCAGTTAGGCCACTTTCCTGTTTAGGTCACCATAATATATATACATAAGTAATGCTCGAGGTTAAAAAATAAAAACTTCAAATATTGAAAGTATGAATTGAAAATAGAAAATGAAATGTCAAACATGTTGAATGATTCAATCATGCTCTAAAGTGCTGTGTCATGGATTTGGACACTGCTTCTTGGTCTCAAAAATGGGAGGAGTTGCTGAGCAAAAGGCACAGGGAAGGAGGAAAGGTCAGGGGGAGTGTCAGCTAAACTTCCTATTGTACACCTGTAAGCAGCTACAACATAATAATGACAAGAGGCAGGCTTCAGGATTTGTACTCTCTCCTTCAACAAAATCTAAAGGAGTGAAAAAAAGTGAAACTATACTAGAATGAAATAATAACATGTTATGTTTTAATTACATCTGATTAAAAGTTTTTTATTGGCATTTCAAAATCTTTATGCCAACTCCAGAAAAGAACCTGCGGTCTGTGATTCTGTGCTGCACATTCATTAATTGACTAGCATTTAAATTCCTCTTGCATAAGCAGGCTAAGTCAGCATTGTTAAATTTCAAAACAAAAAGTTAACATACATTTGAAACAATCTTCATTTACAGTTTGTTTTCTTTAAGGCTTTAGAAGTGAAACTGTGTCACTGTATCAGGAATAGCCATGTTCCACTCATCCTGTACATACTTAACAAACTGTGCTTATGCTTTGCTTGTAGATAAAGAGCATTTAAAAATGATGGCACACAAAATATGAAAAGATGCATTTAGGCCCAACTCAGTCCTGCTACATCCTTGCAATTGCTAACATGAGTTCAGTTCTAAGCTGGCCTTCGCGGCTGCAATTAATACCTATCAAATTGCAATTAATGTCACAGTTTTGTTGTGTCCAGATATTCTTGTTTCTGTCGTCAATGGCGACACAACATCACAGTGACATGGTAATAAACTGAGAACTCAGTGCAATCAAATCAACAAGTATAAAATATTCCACGTGGGAAGTCTTAATGGTCTGTTTTGTAAAACCTAGCAGTTTTCTCCCAACAAAACCTTGTGTTGTGCTAAATGCAAATGCATGGTCTCGTAGTCTCACAGCGCATGAAATTTCAGAAAGTGTTATGCGTCATATTGGAGAAGTACATAGCATTCAACTTGCAAACACCACAAACAGCCGTTCGACATTGACTTGTAAGTATTACAGCAGCAACAAAACTGCTCTGCGTGTTTCACAGTCACCATAGTAATTCCATTGTTTGAAAATCAACAGACTGCAAACATCTAGTAATAACTTTATTAGACTTCAGGTGGGGAGCTCTGCAGGGCAGGATCAGCATACCAGAGTCTGAAATTACAGCAGAAATACATGCTGATGTCATGAGGAATAAGTGTGACATCTGAACTCCGAGGGCTGTATTGTGTGTTACTTGCTGACTCATTGTTTCACAGCCGTTTGCAGATCTGTGATGCTGTGAAGAATTCAGCTCATGTCACTGTTGTACAAAAGCCTTCTTCCCACATATGCTGTTAATCCGCTCATGCTCTTCTTTTAGAAGCTACATGCTGTCTCATTAAAACTGAATGAGCTGCTCGACATGCAGTGACTTCATTGTATCTCATTTCTTTCAGTTTGCTCAAGGTGCACCTTCATCCAAGGAACCATTGCCCTGTCACAGTCAATAGGTCTAACACTTTGTACTTTAATATATGAGTCAGGGGAAAGAAGGATGTTGGCAAATCATCCTGATCGCGCTGTACCATTAAGAGAGAGTAGTGAGTGGATCTCAGATACTAGTCCATTTGGAAGGAGGATCAGTGAGTGAGCTTCTCTTGTATCTCCTATTATTGGAGAAGCAGCCTTACAGCAGGTCATCATTCAAACCACCTCTCAGGCTGGAAGTGATACAAGGAACCTCAAAGGGTGGAAAAATAGAAAACACCAAGGAGTATTTTGCTTGACACAGTAAGCTCCTGCTGACTGGCACTGACCTCGCAGCAACAAATTGACATGTAGACCTGAATTTTCACTGAGTCAGGGGAGCTCTGCACCTTAGCCAAATTGGCACAGGAGCCCTCGTTCCGGAAGTCCCGCCCCTGAATCCAGCACCCACCATTTTCACCGGGGGGTGGTGGAACAGGGTGGGCTGTAGTTTGTACATCAGCGGTTCATGGAGGCAGAGGCACATGTAAATGCAGTTGCCTTCAAACAGATGCAATTTTCATTAGTGGGATGCCCAGAACACAACTCATGGGCTTTAGATATTTGAGCAAAAGGTCTAAAGCTGCCTGAGTTATTTGGAGAGGTAGGGTATCCTTTTGGCAATAGGGTATCCTTTGGGAGGGGTAAAGTGCCCCTTTGGGAGAGGTCAGGTGCCCTTTGAGATTATTAAAAGTAGATATGAATGTGCATAAAAAGTGAGTAAACTCAATGGAACCGTCAAGCTGTCAAGGCATTTAAATCCCTGACCTTTTTAAATTTTTGAAGAAACAGTCTGCGGTTGAAAAAAATCAGTGCTTTCAACTTCGCTAGCTTTCTGTTGACATAAGCCTGATGGTTATTATTATAGGATTAGTGTTGCTAATTCCACAACATATCACAAAGGCAGAGGGGGACCGATAAGCTCCAAATGATTATAAAGCCTTTGATTGGGGCTATGAATATAAATGCTTGTTTTCATATTGGATTAAGTACTTGAAGGCAATGTTTGTTTCATAAGGAATTGAGTACATGAAGGAAATGTCTGTTTTATAAGGGATTAAGTGGATGAAGGAATTTAAATATATTAAATGGGTCTTTTATGAGTGAGAATTGTTTCAAAATTGTGAAGTCATCAATAGACACCTAGGACTTTATTTCATCTCAGCTTGGCTCCTGAGGTCTACCCATGGTGCATACTGGGTGAGTTGGCATGGGAGTGCAAGGTAGTATAAGGGAGTGTAAGGGGTGTAAGGGTGGTGGAACATGGGTTGGCATGCATTGGCATAAGTTGGCACAGGGGTTACAATGAACCATGGGGATGAGTGGTGGGGCATAGGTTGGCATGATTAGCACTAAGTTGGCATAGGAGCTATAAAGGGCCATGCGGTAGGTAGGTGGAATAGCTTGGCATGGAGGGTATATGGGACCATGGGGGTGGGTTAAGGGACATAAGTTGACATGGAGGGTATGAGGGGACATGGGGTGGGGACGTGAAATGACATGAGTTGGCACTGATGGGGCATGGAGAGCGTATGGGGGTGTTGAGGGGGTGTGAAGGATGAGGGCTGGAGGGCTGTCTTTGCTTTTACTGCTTTTTTTACAGCTGTCAGGAGGTCCCAGAGCACTGAGGCAGCCTTTCAAACAGCCTGCCTCCACACCCAGCAGCCCCTGCGGCTGCCTCCAAACACTTTCCAGGGACGTTGGGCCTGACTCCCAGAAATTTTCCTGACTCTGCACTCCTGACTCGGGAACAAAAACCCGGCCCTTGGTATTGATCAGCTCATAATTCAACTGCTCCAGGCTGCTTTGCTTGACAAAGAACCAAACAGTATAACTTTCTTGAAACTATCTGGGTAGATGTCAAAGAATGCTACTTATGGAAAAAAAAATGTGCTCCTTATTCCAGGATCCTTGTGCAGGTGCAGCGTTTTCTGATTTTATTGCATATGTACAGCTTGTGCAATTTTTCTTCTCTTTAAACTATCACTGACATAAAGCCAACAGAAACAGCAAACAGATTATCATCATTTGTGAAAATGATCTTTGTCTGGTGGACCAACATATCAATCCAAGGAAACCTAAACCGTTCAGTGAAAGAGCATGAAATGCCTGATCTTCTTCCCAGGAACTCTCAGCGAATTGGGAGAGTCTGGCACAGGTGATAGGGGAGCAACTGGAGCATAAATCAAGGAAGTCACAAAGCGGTTACAAAGGGAATGGAGACTTGACAAGGCAGCTTATTTTTCTTCATCGGAATGATTAAGCATCTAGATATATAATCATTAGGGACCTGCAATGCGTGACTAGGTGCCTGAATTCAATGGATTGCAATTATTGGCAAAACTCAGGATGGATTAGTTACAGAAATAACATGGGTATCTCACATCATGGAACTCTGAATAAAGGATGTTATTGACTGAGAAATCGGTTGTGCACTATTTTCTGGGGTAAAGTGGGTGGCACTCATGGATAACATATCCAAAGAATTCAGCCCAAGGTTCACTCCAAAGTGGGCTCAGGCCTCATTTCCATGAAAGAAGCAAGTTTCAGATGCCAATGAGGATTCCAGATGCAGCTTGCCAGTCAGGACATTTATGATGGCACCAGCTCGATTGCCAAGCCAGCTAACAGGTGCCAGCTTCCTGGAGCAAGAGGAGGTAACTTTTTTTCCCCAAAATATACTTTATTCAAAAAATTTATCAAAGTACGTTACATAACAGTTCAAAGGTAACATGACATAAAGTCAAAACAGCTCCGTTTCTTTCAATACAGTATGATGCACTCTCAGGTGCCACACTACACTTACAATACAGGTTATATTTACAAGATTAATTTTGTGTCAATCATACAATTAGCTGAGGGATTTTACATGGTTTCCAGCCCCTTTATGAGTTACGGCAGTCCTGCTGCAGGAGAAGGTAAATGAGAGGGGGGAGGTGAGCCTGGGCCCACAGCAGACCACAATACTATTGTGGAATCAGGAGGAGTGCTCCTGCTCCTGTTAGCTCCACATTAAAAGAATAGGGGCTATTTTAGCGGCGGTCTCCCCACTAGGGACTGCTGGTTAAGCCACATTGGACCTGGAAAAATTGAGCATTCCGCCCATCGCAGCTGATCTGATTGTGACCTCAACTTCACTTTACTTACTACCCCCTATACCTTTGACTCCCTTGTCACATAAGAATCTAACTACACTTAGAAATATTCAATGACCCTGCCTCCACAACTCTCTGGGGAAAAGAGTCCCACAGGCTTAGGACCCTCTGAGAGAAAAAAATTCTCCTAATCTCATTCTTAAATGGGAAACCTCTTAATTTTAAATTATGTACCCTAGTTCTGGTCTCCCCCACAAGGGTTAACATCCTTTCAGCATCCAGCCTGTCAAGTCCCCTCAGGATCTTCCATGCTTCAATCAGATTTCCTCTCATTCTGCTAAACTCCAATGGATACAGGCCCAGCCTGTCCAACCTTTCCTCATAAGATAACCCCATCATTCCAAGAATCAGTCAAGTGAACTTTCTCTGAACTGTTTCTAATGCAATTATGTACTTTCATAAATAAGGAGACCAAATTGTAGACAGTACTCTGGATGTGGTCTCACCAACATCCTACACAACTGTAGGAAAGCATCCCTACTTTTATATTGCACTGCCCTTGCAATAAATGGCAACATTCCATTTGCCCTCCTAATCACTTGCTGTACCTGCATACTAACTTTTTGTGATTCATGTACCAGGACACCCAGATCCCTCTGTACCTCAGAGTTCCGCAATCTCTCCTGATTAAAATAATATGCTGCATTTCTATTCTTCCTGTCAAAGTGGACAAGTTCATATTTTCCCCCATTATACCCCATCTGCCAATTTTTTGCCCACTCATTTGACCTATCCCTATCCCTTGGCAGACTCCTTATGTCTTCTTCACAACTTACTTTCCTAGTTATCTTTGTGTCATCAGCAAATTTAGCCAACATACATTCGATCCCATCATCCAGGTCATTGATATAAATTTAAATGATTGATCCCTATGGCACTCCACTCATTACACCTTTCCAAACTGAAAATGACCCATTCATGCCTATTCTCTGTTTCTTGTTAGATAACCAATCCTCTATCCATGCCCCCCCACACCATGAGCTCTTATGATGTGGCACCTTGTCAAATACCTTCTGGAAATCAAAGTACACCACATCCACAGGTTCCCCTTAATCTACGTTGCTTGTTACTTCCTCAAAGTACTCTAATTAATTAGTCAAATGCGGTTTCCCTTTCACAAAGCCATGCTGCCTCTGCCTGATTGCATTGAGATTTTTTAAGTGCCCCACTATAACCTCCTTAATAATAGATTCCAGCATTTTGAGAGTCAGTTTGCTAACATAGGCATTGGCTTTTTGATTTGCATACTCAAGTCCCTTAATCCCCCCGATTCCAAAATGCTCAGAAGTTGCAGGCTTGCAATTTAGCAGCAATCACATTTCCAGGGAGGGGGGAGTCCTCTGTCACAAATACATCTGCCAAGAGCTGCCGGCCAATCAGAGGCTGGCAGCTCTATTGAACAACAGCGCCACTAGGAAGGCAGTGGCTGTTGCCAGCAGACCACCCGCCAAGGGTTGCCAACACACCAGGATGGGCCTGGAGTCCCCAGGAATTGAAGGTCAATCTCCAGGACACAGCTGTGTGCAACCCTGGAGAAAAATCATTGGGTCTTTAAAAAACTTGTTTTTATGTCAGTCTCTTTGAAATTTTTACTTTACTAGATATAAAAATATTGAAAAATAGTAAGAATAAAGGCTATTAGGTATCATCCATTTGTGTAATGAGTCTTTTTGCTTTCCAATTGACATAGGAAGGCAGTGCATCATAAGGGTGGATGTGTTGGCTGACTCGTGGCTGGACCATGGGCAAGTCATGTGATGAAACCCCCAGGAATACATTTAAGCACAGTTGTCAACTCTACACCCATCCAAGGCCTAGCATCATCCCTGAATCCCAGGCTACAGCTGAATGATGGTGTGGTGGGGTGAGGGGGTGGGGAGGTGGGGCGGGGCCTGTCAGCAGCAAGGGCAGGAGTTTGGACCTTGTATGGGTTTGCTTGTCATGGTCCCCACATGGGGAGCCACCCACCCACTGCTCAGTTAATACCGGCGGCAGAGGGATGAGGCCCTTAAATGGGCATTAATTGCCCACTTAAGGGCCTCAATTGGCAGTGGGGCTTTACACGGAGTTAATTGTGGTGGAAGTGGGAAGGTCACCAACTTCCACCCTGCCCCACCTGATTAAATGCATCCCCACCACCAAACTCGCAATGGGGGCGAGCATCAAATTCCACTCCAGTGTGAACTGAGCCAATTTCTTCCCCATTCGGCTGCTCTTGGATTTGAGTAAGAATCAACACAGTCTTAAAATTAATACAGTGGCATCAACCACATAGGAACCCAAATTCCTGCTCACTCCAATTATTATTACTATGAAACAGTATGGTACCTGTAAACACTGACTGCTGGGGAATACGCCTGAAAACAACATGCCAATCTGCAATCCTGCTGAAAAATGAATCTGATTTTTAACAGGAACTTGCACATTTCATTTCGAGGTAGACATCTGTCTCCTTTTCTCCGACTCCCCCCACCCCCATCCCCCGTCCCATCCCCACTCCCCCCCACCCCACCCCCCGCATCCCCCAA
Source organism: Cetorhinus maximus (assembly GCF_964194155.1). Lineage (NCBI taxonomy): Eukaryota > Metazoa > Chordata > Chondrichthyes > Lamniformes > Cetorhinidae > Cetorhinus > Cetorhinus maximus. The sequence continues at coordinate 206,592 of NW_027596479.1, forward strand.
CCTAATTGCTCACAACATGAGATGTATGGATTGTTTCAAGGTCAGCACAATTTTCTGCGGGTGTACAGCAGGAAGCTGCAAAGGTTTTTTTGATCCAGGAAACAGAACCGAAGCATTTTGGCAGCACTGCTTAATAATTGGTGCAACTCTCGTAATTCCTGGGTAGCATACCATACCTACACACTCAGTTTTCTACAGTTTATTTATTCAATTTGGTGTGACAACAGGGGCTTAGAAATTAAAAATGACTAAATAATATGCGATTTACTTTGTCAATGCTTTTCTTTATAAATTGAAAATATCAGCTAGCACATTACTAACATTCTGCTATAAAATTAATTCACCTCTGATGCCTAAAGTAACACAGCCCTATGGCTTATATTAGGACTTGTCAGTGGATTCAGTGCAGATTGTGGGGATGAGATTTTCATACTATGGCCGCTTGAACTGTGAGAAGCACGTTACAGTGCAATTATAGATTTAGACCTTCAGAAAAAGGGCTGTATATGGAGAAAGAATAACAATAGGGTGAAGTACTAGTGATGACAATAGTGGGAGACATTTGAGGTGATTAATTGAAAGTAAAACAAGAAACATATTGAAGCGTTTTGTTTCTTATAATACATGGGTACTTGCACTCAAAGGCTGCAGTTGTCAACTTTGTGTCAATGTGAAATAGTTTTGATGGCACCTTTTACCAAGAATGGCAGCACAGCTGACTGAATTTAGGAGTGCCCTAAGCTCCCATGGACATCCTCACACCACCTGGACATGGTACACATTGCACCATGTCTCCAGCAGAGTTTAAAAAGAGCTCAGTCCAAAGGACCCAAATTGCACAGACTTAACTCTAGAGTCCTTCAGGAGAAAGCAGACACTCCTGCCTGCGTTCTCCTGCATTAAACCATAGCCGCCAAGGAAACGGAGCTGCGTCTGTGTAAGCATGTATGTGTCAAGCTCTCTCGTGGTGGGCTGTGTGATTTATAGCCCACAATATAACTTAGGTATTGCCAGCTACACTTCACATTCAACAGCTCCCATTCTGGGCCAGACAGTGCAGCAAAGGCAGTTTAAATTAGCCTGGTGACAGCACATACAGGACTGTTCCAGCAATGCCCTTGTACTTAGTCCTATCACACACCTTCCTCAATGCCATAGCAGAAACAAAATAGAATTTCCACAGCTGCAGCTGGCCTTTTGGAAGAGACAACTCTTATTAATGTACATTTACAAAAGAAACCATGGAAGAGAACAGGGAGTTCAAATATACAGCAGTAAACTCAAGACTTACAGGTCACATAATAATTATTACTGCATGTTAATGAGAATGTTTTATGGCAGCTGTTGTTTGCATTACCTTCAGATAAACACACCCTTACTATAACATTATAGCAACACACATGCAGACAGCAATGCTGAGGTACGTCATGAGTTATTTACACTGTCTACCTTCAGTGTTCCGGTTCCTAAACAACAACATTATCATCTCCAATGAATAGAAGCAAGGCTGGGATTTAGACGAGTATGAGTAGTATCAAGAAACAGCTGGCAAGGAATATCAAGCAGCCCTGGCACATAATGCCAGGCTTGGAGCATTCTGCTGACACACTCACTTTAATCTGCTTCACCCCACGCACATTTGCAAAGCAGCAGCTGTGATGCTGTGTGTTTTGTTCATCAGAGGCCATTAGCAGGAGCGATGTGAGTCACCACCAATCCTTCATGTTGTTTGTTTGGCTCTTGCAATCAGTGAGGCCTCTCCAAGACAGGATCAGATGATTTCAAACTAATGGCTGTGCAATGAGACTCCCTTCCCCACCTCCGCCACACACACAGGAACTCCATTGCTGCGCTTTGACTTCTAACCCAACTCTGCTCATTTGCATATGAATCCCCCCAGCTCCAGGATACCCATGGGAAATATCCCAGTTTAGAAAGAGGTGAACAAAGTTCCTCCCATCAAATCAGGGGCAAATCCAGGTCAAATTCCAAGTTGGCGAGAAAGGCTGCAGCTCAGAGGTAAAGCTGGTTCACTTCCAGATTTCTGACTTCATGACTGATAGACAAACTGAAAGTTCAGCTGAACCTAATCCCAACAAAGCTTTGTTCAATTTCAGGTCACTTGACACTTTAGGACATTACTCCCACTGATACCCCGTTGCTCTCAAAGTATTGCACTGAAGGTGGGCTGGACCTGACAAAACCAACCTTGACAACTCTTCTCAGTCAGGTATTCTTGTGTGGGGTAGTGGGAGCTAATCTGCTCTGAGGTTTGAAAACTGCAGCAAAGGCCTCAAAAGTTGGGAGGCAGTATCGAAGAAAATAGCCTTCAAAGCAGTGGGGCTTGTACTGCAGCTTCAAATTTTGGCTCTTAATATGGTGAGATTCTGATTGCTTTTTATTCATGCTCAGGATGTGGATGTCACAGGTAAGGAGCAGCATTTACCACCCACCTCCAGCTACCCTGAGAAGATGATGGTGGGCCTCCTTCTTGAGCTGTTGATACAAGTGAGTGGCTTGTTAGGTCACTACAGAGGGCAACTAAAGTCAGCTATGTTGGTGTGGGACTGGTTTACATATAAGCCGATGGGATAATGTGGCAGATTTCCTTACATAAAGCACATTAATAAACCAGTTGGGTTTTTACAATAATCTAGCAGCTTCGTGCTCACTTTTACTGATTACAGCTTTTTATTTCCAGGGGCTGAATTTCATGCTTGGTGTGTGTGCCAAGTCGGCGGGAGTGGAAGTGGATGTGGAATCCCCTCCCAGCCGCGGTCACTTTGCAAACGCAATTTCATGCTGGATGGCCAATTAAGGTCCGCCCAGCGTGAAACACATTGGGAAGGGCCAGACGGGGGCGGGAGCCTGTCAGGCGCCGGGTCCAATGTGACCCAACGGGCACTTTAAAACCAGCAGAGGCAGCTCCCTGAAGGCTGCCAGGGGAGAATCTTTGGAGTCTGTCCAAGAAACCATTTCATTCGAACAATGGCCTCACCAGTGGCTGGAGGCGTCAGGCTGGAGGGCGAGCTGGGTGGGCATGCAGCCACCACCCCCCATCTCCCACCCACACCCCCCCCACCACCACCCCCACCACCCCCGCCGCCCCAACCCCCCCCCCCCCCCCTCCTCCACCGACTTTAGGCACCGCACCTGATCAAAAAAGGCTGGGAGGAGGTGGCAGCTAAGGTCAGCAGCCATGACGTTGTGCAGCCCACATGAGTCCAGCACTGCAAAGAGCTCAACGATCTGCTGCACTCAGCAGGATGAGTACCGAGTTGGTATTGATCAGGGTGAAGCAGTGTTAAGGTCTGGCCATCCCCCTGTAGAGCTCAGGGGTGTTAGAGTCTGAGTGCCAACTGTAAATGACGCTGGAGTCGGCCAAGTGGGTGAGCCCTGGCTGCTTGACCTGAGTGCCTTGAGGGCTGAGGGCCATGATTCGGATGTGCCCAGCAAGGCACCCCAGAGGGGGGTTTGCCAGGCTGCAATGCTGCTGCAGGTAGAGAGAGGACAAATCAATGCAGCTCCGTCATTTCAGAAGAGAAGCCATAACACCAACAAAAGAACTAAGATAGGCGGAGGCACCCCCAAACCTCTGATGAGGTACAAGATGGATGCCTTGGAGCTGGAGAGCCACCACCCACCTCGGTCAGCCAATCATGGAGAGGCAGGGTCTCTGACAAAGGTAAGAGTGCAATGCACAGAGGTGAGAGTTTCAGATTATGTAAAAATTCTTGTGTAGTCTCAACATTAATGGGAACCTCAAACCTGGAGTCCCCATTGATCATTGAAAGACGATGGCACCATGAAGCAGATCTCCATTGTCTCACCAGGGTGCCTGGCATGCACAGCGACAGTGTGATGACTTAAACTATTGACATGTCTTTGTTCTGCCCCAGAATTGCCAGCATGCCCATGAACACAGGACCCCACAGAGCCACCCTTAATGCCAGAGGACCACTGGGCTTTAGATGCACTTGCATCACACCCCTCTCTCTGCATCAAGCACCAGCACAGATACCAGCACCTCGGGGGGGCATTAGATCATCAGCTAGAATGTCAGAGCGTAGCGGTGAGGGCACTTCACACTTGCTTGATGTGCAGGCGGAGGCAGAGAGTGCCCAGGGCGCAGGCAGTCAGATGCTGATTTGAAAGCAGATAATGAGACTCTGGACTTGTCCATTAGACGGCAGATGCTGGATGTCTAGCGGGATATGCAGGAGGATCTGGCAGAAATCTATGAGGGTCTGCGTGCCATGGTCTCTGTTGTGGAGGAGTCCATGCGGAGCATGAGCACTGCGTTGACCCTCATTGCCGAGCGCACTGCCTCCTCCATTGAGAGAGTGGTGACTCCAGGGACAGAATCAGGGTTCCTGGGGTTGCGCTTGGACCTGCAAACCCCGACACAGGCAATGACCTCAGGAGGCCAGTGCCAGTGTAAGAGCTGGATGAGGCACCCAGTTTCCCAACTAGGTGTCCATCCCTCAATGGTGAGCAGGGAGATCCAAAGTGACCTAAAGTTGGTACACAAGCTGCTTGTCATCTCTGTGGGGCCTCTCAGAGTGCTCTGAATGACAGCAGCAGCAGCTCCTCCGCACCTCTGCCAGTGGCCGTGGCATCTGATGAGTCTGCGATGACTGGGGGGAAGCCAGCTGTGGCACTGGCCACTCCCTCCCAGGCAGGGCCACCATGGGCTCCAATGGCCAAAGGACAATGGCCAAGGTCATCAAGGCCAACAGGACAGCAGAGTCAGAAGGCTGTCTCCAATGCCACTGCCAGCGAGGCGTGGGGGGCAACAAGACGCAGCACTAGCAAATGTAAGTTTAAGGCACCGTGAGCACAAGAGGGACTGGTCATGGGTGATTTTCTGTTCTGCCATGTTTTGTTAATACGTTTATTGGTGTGACCATTAGCCCCATATATTGTAATGTTCATTTGATGTAAATGCCGACATGGTATGAATTTTGCTTTTGTCCTAATGGCCTGAGTATGCTTCGTTGCTTTGTAAATGCAGAACTAGACAGGAATGGCTCTAAACTTTATTGCAGAGGTGCTGAGTGGACTTGGGTTCAATGGAAAGGGTCAATTCAAACATCCGGGATAGAGGCGACAGCCCTGGCATGAGTTGGAAGCAGATCTTTGGCAGCCTAGCTGAAAGCATTGGATCAAGGCATCCCTGGATCCCTGCATCTCTGAGGGGTTCAGAGGTCTGTCTCCACATCCTCACCATGCTCCTCACCATGCTCCTCACCGTGGTCCTCCTCTGGCTCACCACTGGATTCATCCTCTGTGGTCTGTGAAGCTGCGTCAAGATCCTCTTCCTCCAGTGGGTGCCCCCCTTGCCAGTGCCAGATTGTGGAGAGCGCAGCATGCAACTACGATCAGTGACAGCCACTCTGGGGGGTGTTGTAGTGCTTCCCCTGAATGGTCCAGGCATCAGAAGCGCATCTTCAGAAGACCTATGATCCTCTCTATCACCACCCTTGTGGAGGCATGGCTCCTATTATAACGCTGCTCTGCCTCTGTTCTTGGGTAGTGGAGAGGCATCATAAGCCACCTTTTGAACGGATACTCCTTGTCACCCAGCAGCCATCCATCCAGTTGGGTTGGAGTAGTGAACAGCCTAGGCACCTGGGTGTGTCTGAGGATGTACACATCATGGTAGCTGTCAGGGTACCTTGCACAGACTTGCAGAATCTGCGTCTTGTGGTCACACACTATCTGGATGTTCATCAAGTGGAAGCCCTTCTTGTTAACAAAAGCACCCGGCTGACCCTCTGGATCCTTGATGGCCACATGTGTGCAGTCGTTTACACCCTGGATATGAGGAACTCAGCAATTGCTGCAAACCCTCTGGCTCGCTCAGCCTGGCTGGCCTCGTCCATACAGAAATGAATAAATGTCATTACCCGCCTGAACAGAGCTTCTGTCACCAGCTTGACGCAACTGTGGACAACTGATTGGGAGACAAAGGTCCCCCACTGACCCCTAGAAAGAGCCGGAGGCATAGAGGCTGAGGGCCCCTGTGACTTTCAGAGCCACTGGCATGGGGTGTCCACCTATACAGTTGGAGGTGATCTCAGGCCAAATCATCTGACAAATGGAGGTCGCAGTATCCCTGGAGAGTCATAGCGTCATAGAGGCCTACAGCACAGAAAAAGGCCCTTCGGCCCATTGAGTCTGCACCGATCAAACAAGTACCTAACTATACTAATCCTATTTTCCAGCATTAGGCCCATAGCCTTGTATGCTTTGGCATCGCAAGTGCACATCCAAATACTTCTTAAATGTTATGAGGGTTTCTGCCTCTACCACCCTTTCAGGCGGAGTTCCAGATTCCCACCACTCTCTGGGTGAAAAAATTCTTCCTCACATCCCCTGTAAACCTCCTGCCACTTACCTTAAATCTATGCCCCTTGATTGATCCCTCCACCAAGGGGAAAAGTTCCTTCCTGTCTACCCTATCTATGCCCCTCATAATTTTATACACCTCAATCATGTCCCCCCTCAATCACCTCTGCTCCAGGGAAAATAACCCCAGTCTATCCAATCTCTCCTCATAACTAAAACTCTCCAGGCAACATCCTGGTAAATCTCCTCCGCACTCTCTCTCGTGCAATCACATCCTTCCTCTCATGCGGATTCCAGAACTGCACACAATACTCTAGCTGAGGCCTAACCAGCGTTTTATACAGTTCCAGCATAACCTCCCTGCTCTTATATTCTATGCCTCAGCTAATAAAGGCAAGTATCCCATATGCCTTCTTAACCACCTTATCTACCTGTCCTGCTACCTTAAGGGACCAGTGGTCATGCACACCAAGGTCCCTCTGATCCTCTGTATTTCCCAGGGTCCTACCATTCATCGTGTATTCCTGTGGTTTGTTTGCCCTACCCAAGTGCATCACCTCACACTTATCCGGATTAAATTCCATTTGCCCCTGATCAGCCCATCTGACCAGCCCGTTTGTATGCTCCTGTAATCTAAGGCTATCCTCCTCACTATTTACCACCCCACCAATTTTCATTTCACCCGCGTACTTACTGATCAACCCTCCTACATTCAAGTCTAAATCATTTATATATACCACAAACAGCAAGGGACCCACCACCGATACCTGTGGAACCCCACTGGACACAGGCATCCAGTCACAAAAACACCCCTCGACCATCACCCTCTGCTTCTTGCCACTCAGCCAATTCTGGATCCAAATTGCCTTGAGAGGCAGACCCTCCTTCGGCATTGTAACCCGGACATACTGAGGTAGCTGCATCACAGCCTGTAAACTCTGGCAGCAGGATTGTGGTGTCTTCTGCAGCCCCTTCCGCTTTGGACTACCTGCTGACCCTGCGCCCCTTGTGCCTGCGTCTCTCCTCCCACAGGTCGCTCCCCTGGAAGCTGCCTAGGGACATTTGGCCCCCTCTCCCTTAGGCCCCTCTCTTCCTCCTCAGAGGAGGTGCCACCAGTAGAGAGCACAACTCCCATTACCAGGGTAACAGAAGGCTGTCATGTGCCTGGAAGGGTCCACCTGATCTGAATCCACTGGGGGCCTTAGAGACACCAATGAGTCCTGAAGTGAAGCCTAGAAAAGTTAAGACTGAAGCCCAGAACAGAGATGAAGCTGTCATGTTCAAATAAGCAACCAGCAGGAAACCATCTCATAAACTCCTCAATACTCACACAGGCAATGCTACTGACCCTTTTTATCCCACCCTTGGAGGAGGTGAATGACCACACCTGGAGTGTTGTGCACAGTTTTGGTCCCCTTACTTGAGGAAGAATGTAGTTGCATTAGAGGCGGTTCAGAGGAGGTTCATTAGATTGATTCCAGAGTTGCGGGGCTTGTCTTATGAGGAGAGATTGAGCAGTTAGGCCTATAATTGAGGTATATAAGATGTTAAAGGGGAAATACAAAGTAGACGTGGAGCGGATGTTTCCCCTTCTGGGGCATTCTAGAACGAGAGGCCATAGTTTTAGGCTAAGGGGTGGTAGATTTAAATCAGAGATGAGGAGGAATTACTTTTCTCAAAGGGCCATGAATTCACTACCTCAGAGTGCAGTGGATGCCGGGACGCTGAATAAATTTAAGGAGGAGATAGACAGATTTTTAATTAGTAACGGGTTGAAAGGTTATAGGGAGAGGGCGGGAAATTGGAGTTGAGGCCTAAATGAGATCAGCCATGATCATAATGAATGGCGGGGCAGGCTCAAGGGGCTGAATTACCTACTCCTGCTTCTAGTTCTTATGTTCTTATGTTCATTAAATGTGGCATGCCCGCCTGGTGGTTTTGCCCATGCGACAAGCATGAAATCACATGGGCAATGTAAAATTGGGATCAATTGCCTTTTAATGGCCTTAAGTGGCGATTAGGAATGGGCAAAAATGCCGGCCGAGCCAGTCCGTCCATTTCCAATGAAATATTGAAAAAAAAAGGCCTCTGTGCATATAAGCTTAGGACCTGCCACTTGGATCCCTGTGCATGAGTGGCCTTGATTGACGTCTCCTCTGATTCTCCTTCCCTCTAACTCTTTCTGTCATAGTGTTACTGAATAATGCCTGGAATGTGGGCTATTATTGCTTTTCCTGCTGTTTTTCTTGTATTTCTTTGGTGATCTTGTATATTTGTATGTTTGATTGTGTACATTTGAGTCAGAACATTTAAAAAAAAACCATGACAAAGTTTAAACTACTGCCATATTCTCCTCCATAGTGCATGCAGGCAGGAAAATTAAATGGCGAATCAACAGGGTATTACGGGAAGTATACAGGAAGTGCTTACTTGCATTTTCTTTTGTTGCTGTCTTTTCTGAGTTGCATTTGTGGTTCTACTGCTGCTGTTTTTGTCCCTTCTTTCCACATTCTCATTCTCTCTCTGATCTTTGTCAGTTCAGTTCCTGTCTAACACCTCCAGGATGTTAAGTATGGGGAATTCAGTGATGGTAATGCCATGGAATGTCAAGGGAGGATGATTGGATTCTCCCTTGTTGGAGATGGTCATTGCCTGGCACTTGTGCGATGCGAATGTTACTTGTCCCTTGTCAGCCCAAGCCTGGATATTGTCCAGGTCTTGCTGCATTTGGACATGGACTGCTTCAATAACTGAGGAGTCGTGAATGGTGCTGAACACCTGAGCAATTTTCCACATAGCCAGGAAGATGCCAGTGTTGTAGCTGTACTGGAACAACTTGGCTAGGGGCGCAGCAAGTTCTGGAGCACATGTCTTCAGTGCTATTGCCGGAATATGGTCAGGGCCATAGCCTTTGTAGTGTCCAGTGCCTTCAGCAGTTTCTTGTGGAGCCTCCTGCTCCAGTGAGTTGTTTAATTGTCCACCACCATCCATAACTTGATGTGGCAGGACTGCAGAGCTTAGATCTGATCCATTGGATGTGGGGTCACTTAGATCTGTCTATCAACTGCTGCATATGCTGTTTGGCATGCAAATAGTCCTGAGTTGTAGTTTCACCAGGTTGACACCTCATTTTTAGGTGTGCCTGGTGCTGCTCCTGGCATGCCCTCCTGAATTCTTCATTGAACCAGGGTTGATCCCATGGCTTGGTGGTAATAGTAGAGTGGGGAATATGCCGTGCCAAGAAGTTACAGATTGTGGTTGAGTACAATACTGTGGCTCTTTAATTGTCGGTGGGCGTGGCTCCGACACACGCATGTGCCCGCCGACCTGAAGATTGCTCGCATGCAGGATGACATCGGAACGCTCGCCCGACATCATCTTGCGCTATATCACATCCGTTCAGATTGGGCACGCGCCCGCCTGCAAGACGTAAAATCCTGGCCCAGATTTTCTTTTACTGAATTCAAATCCTCAAACTGACATTGTGGGACTTGAATTGACCAGGCTTGGGGAATTCTAGTCCAGAAATATATTTACTACATTACCATGCGCCGTAGGGAAATCATCAGTAACAGACACCATGCAGAGACCAGCTACTCCACTACACCAGCATCCTCAGGGATCCCCAGATTTAGCACATACAATGTCACAAGGTAAACAACAGAATGACAACCCCACTATTCGATAAGCTAAGAAGGCAGTCAGTGATTGCAGTGATGTGACACTGCATCTGCAAACTGATACAGTGCTGATAGAGAAGTATGACTAATGGGAAACAAAGCAGCAGGTTAGCGTGTGGGGGGGTGGATTCAACTTCATGGAAAATTATGAAAAAACTGAAAAGAAAGGAGAGCCCAGGAGAGGCTATTAAAGTCCCCAGAACACAAATAGGACAGAGTGTTTGGAAAGGGCTAGGAACCTAACTTCAAGCACATCAGATAAAGGGACGACAATGAGAAAGGGGACGGGAAATACAGGACTGGAGGTGTTGTATCTGAATGCACGCAGTATACGAAATAAGGTAAATGAGCTTGTGGCGCAGATTGAAATTGGCAGGTATGATGTGGTGGGCATCACGGAGACATGGCTGCAAGGGGATCAGGACTGGGAGCTAAATATCCAAGGATATACATCCTATCAAAAAGATAGGCAGGTTGGCAGAGGGGGTGGGGTTGCTTTGTTAGTAAGAAATGAAATTAAATCAATAGCAAGAAATGATGTAGGGTCAGATGATGTAGAATCTGTGTGGGCAGAGTTGAGGAACCGCAAAGGTGAAAAAACCATAATGGGAGTTATGTACAGGCCTCCAAACAGTAGTCAGGATGTGGGGCACAAGATACACCAGGAGATGGAAAAGGCATGTAAGAAAGGCAAGGTTACAGTGATCATGGGGGATTTCAATATGCAGTTAGACTGGGAAAATCAGGTTGGTAGTGGATCCCAAGAAAAGGAATTTGTAGAATGTCTACGAGATGGCTTTTTGGAGCAGCTTGTGTTGGAGCCCACTAGGGCACAGGCAATTCTAGATTTAGTGGTGTGTAATGAGACAGATTTGATAAAGGAGCTTAAGGTGAAGGAACCCTTAGGAGGAAGTAACCATAATATGATAGAATTCACCCTGCAATTTGAGAGGAAAAAGCTGGAATCAGATGTAACAGTATTATAGTTGAATAAAGGCAACTACAGAGGCATGAGGGAGGAGCTGGCCAGAATTGACTGGGAGATGAGCCTAGCAGGAAAGACAGTGGAACAGCAATGGCAGGAGTTTCCGGGAGTAATTTGGGAGACACAGTAAAAATTCATCCCTAGGAAGAAGAAGCATACTAAAGGGAGGACGAGGCAACCATGGCTGACAAGGGAAGTCAGGGACAGCATAAAAGCTAAAGAGAAAGCATACAATGCGGCGAAGAGCAGTGGGAAACCAGGGGATTGGGAAGCCTACAAAGACCAACAGAGGACAACTAAAAAATGAGGGAGAAGATTAAATATGAGGGTAAACTAGCCAGTAATATAAAAGAAGATTGCAAGAGTGTTTTTAGATATATAAAGGGTAAGATGGAGGCAAAAGTGGACATTGGGCCGCTGGAAAATGACGCTGGAGAAGTAGTAGTGGCGAACAAAGAAATGGCGGAGGAACTGAATAGGTACTTTGCGTCAATCTTCACGGTGGAATACACGAGTAACATCCCCAAAGTTCAAGAGAGTCAGGGGGCAGAGGTGAGTATGGTGGTCATTACCAAGGAGAAGGTGCTAGGAAAACTGAAAGGTCTGAAGGTGGATAAATCACCTGGACCAGATGGATTACACCCCAGAGTTCTGAAAAAGATAGCTGAAGAGAGAGAGGAGGCGTTAGTGGTGATCTTTCAGGAATCACTGGAGTCAGGGAGGGTCCCAGAGGACTGGAAAATCGCTAATGTAACCCCCCTGTTTAAGAAGGGAGTGAGGCAAAAGACGGGAAATTACAGGCCGATTAGCCTGACCTCGGTCATTGGTAAGATTTTAGAGTCCATTATTAAGGATGAGATTTCAGAATACTTGGAAGTGCATGGTAAAATAGGGCAAAGTCAGCATGGTTTCATCAAGGGGAGGTCATGCCTGACAAATCTGTTAGAATTCTTTGAGGTGGTATCGAGTAGGTTAGACAAAGGAGAGCCAATGGATGTTATCTACTTGGACTTCCAGAAGGCCTTTGACAAGGTGCCGCACACGTGGCTGCTCAGTAAGATAAGGGCCCATGGTGTTAGAGGAAAGGTACTAGCATGGATAGAAGATTGGCTGTCTGGCAGGAGGCAGAGAGTGGGGATAAGGGGGTCCTTCTCAGGATGGCGGCCGGTGACTAGTGGAGATCCGCAGGGGTCAGTGTTGGGACCACAACTTTTCACTTTATACATTAATGATCTAGATGAAGGAACTGAGGGCACTCTGGCTAAGTTTGCAGATGATACAAAGATACTCCTCCAGTGAGCTGTTTAATTGTCCACCACCATTCACGACTGAATCAGAGCTTAGATCTGATTCATTGGTTGTGAGATTGCTTGGCTTTGTCTATTCCATGCTGCTTTCGCTGTTTGACATCTCAAGTAGTCCTGTGTTGTAGCTTAACCAGATTGGCACCTCATTTTTAGGTATGATTGGAGCTGCACCTAGCATGCCCTCCCACACTCTTCATTGAACCAGGGTTGATCCACCAGTTCAGTGGTAATGGTAGAGTGGGGGATGTGCCAGGCCATGAGGCTACAGATTGTAGTTCTTTACAATTCTGCTGCTGCTAATGGCCCACAGCACCTCATGGATGTCCAGTTTGGAGTTGCTAGATCTGTTTGAAATCTATCCCATTTAGCCACACAAAATGATGGAGGGTATCTTCAATGTGAAGACTGGACTTCGGTTCCATGAGGACTGTGCGATGGTCACTCCTACAAATACTGTCATGGACAGATGCATTTGCAACAGGTAAATTGGTGAGAATGAGGTCAAGTAGCTTTTTCCCTCTTGTTGGTTCCCTCACCACCTGTCACAGGCCCAGTCTAGCATTGATGTCCTTTAGGACTCGGCCAGCTCGGTCAGTAGTGGTGCTACACTATAGGTCTATAACAAGACCTTTCCAATCAGGTTTGGCATTCTGGAGAAAATAATTCTTAACAAATTAAAAGGTAATTAAGCATCACTCTCATGAAAATGCACTTTATACTCTTGGAAATATACAATTGTAAAGAACAGATGCACTCAGGTCATGTAATCTTTGATAGTTCCAAAGTGCCAAGAATCACGCCCATCCAATCCTATAATACCTGTATCATGAATCAACAAATACAGCACAGTGCATTCTTGCTGTTCCTCCTTGGACAACTCCCAATGCTCATAAAACAGCAATTATTTCTAGTCTTTTTTTTAAACTTATTTTTATGCTTACACGTGTTTAAGCAGAGTAAAGCTATTACTAATAATTCATGTTGATCATGCTTTTTTTTAAATTGAGTACAGTCAGAGATCCACACTTAAGTCTAAAGAAACTGCTTTTTGTATACTAGAAATCCTGTGTTGCACTTACAGCAACAATGTTCTTTTCAATGAAATCCCACAATAGTGCAAGAAATTGATTTTAAGTCAATAAAAATTTTAACAAATTAGGAAAGTAATTCTGAATACCTGTAATGCCAGACTAAAGTAATACACAGAAATAACCACAACATCCAGAATTCAGCAAGATTCTTGAGATATTCAGCATAACCACATTTCTCCAGTGCATGGATTAAAATGTTTTTATAACCATGGAACTGTATAATAAATAAATTAAAAGGAAATTTGGAAAAGTAAATTCTGCAAAAGGTCAGTCAGCATCTGAAAAAGATAGATTAACACTTGGGTCATAACTGTTTATGGGGTTAGAAAAGTGATACAAAGGAAAATACCATTATTTCAGAAATGAATCCATGATTATTACATTCTTCGTAATAAGGTCTTATGAATCACTGGGAAATTTTAAGCCTCTCAATTTGCTTCGACTTTACAAATGAATAAACGTGAAGTATATAATGCAGAACTTGCATTATAAAGTGTCATTGCGTAATTACAGTTTATTAAAAATGAGAAGTCCATTTGCCAACACTGACTCCTGCAACATCATAGTCACAGAAATAGTGATATGACAGACTTGTAAGACTGAAGCCCTATCACATGAGGCCTGTTTGGTAGCAACCCATTCCATTCAGGATTCCGGTATTAGACTCACCCACACACGGCTCCATGGAGGAGCAGGATGCAGTCCTAATTCTCCCTTTCTTCTGAGTTTTTTGCCTCGATCACACTACTCTAGGAAGATGCTTAGCAGACACAATGAGGCTGCAACTTCAATGAGTAAACCACTGTACCCTTCCAAATGGACGAATAATGTCAGAAATTAGCGTGATGTAGGAACAGGTTTCTGTCATGTCGAAGAGTTGAAGTCTCAGGGAACCTCTAAAGGACAGATTAGAGGGATGTCTTATCTTTAAGATAAAGGCAGTAGGAAAGAACTTGCATTCATTTAGCACCTTTCACGACCTCAGGACTTCCCAAAACTCTTCATAGGCTGTTAAGTACTTGAAGTGTACTCACAGTTGTATTGTAATGTAATGAATGTGAATATGACAGCCAATTTGTGTACAACAAGGTCCCACAAACAGCATTGAAATAATGACCAGATGGTCTGCTTCTGATGGTGTTGGTTAAAGAATAAATTATGGCCAGGACATTTGTCCTGAATTTCTTCAAGTAGTGTCAGGGGTTTTTTCATATCAATGTGAGAGGCAAGATGGAGTTATTGGTTTTAAAAACTCATTGGAAAGATTGTAAGACCTAACTGCGCAGTATTCCTTCAGTACTGCACTGCACTGTCAGCCTAAATAATGTGCTCAAAAGTCAAGGGTGGAGCTTCAACCCACAACCTTCTGACTCAGAGATGAGAGTGCATATGACTGAACCGGGGCTGACACAATGAAAGGGGAAATGTCAAACTTTTTTTGGCAACCCACTGATTGCTGAATTTGAATGTGACTATTATCAGTGGGTTTGTGCACTGGCCGTACAAGTTTGGGATTTGATGAAGTTGATGAAACCCTGCTCAGTCTGCCATGTGTAAAAATCCTACAGAGGTTGTGCAGTCTCTAGCCAGTTCCAACGGGAGAATCTGCTCTTGATTCGCCATTAAATTTATAGTTTTACTCAGAGAGCCCACAAGATAATTAAATGGCAAGAAAATGGAGAAAAACTTCGACTCAAATTCCAGATTTGAAAGGCTATTGTGCAAATTCTCTGAATCTGGTCACTTGGAGCTCTTTTTTGTTTAAGATTGGATCCTATCAAATAAAAATTATTTATGTCCATAAGAAGCAGGACAAATTCAATTCAGCCAATTACTGCCCCATCAGTCTACTCTTAATCATCAGTAAAATGTTAGAATGTGTCATCGACTGTCAAGCAGCCCTTACTCAGCAATAACCTGCTCCCTGGTGCTCAGCTCGGGTTCTGCCAGGACTACTTGGCTCCAGACCTCATTATAGCCTTGGTCCAAGCATAGGCAAAAAGTTGAATTCCAGAGGTGAGGTGACAGTGACTGTCACTGACAGCAGCATTTGACCAACTAGCACATCAAGAAGCCCTGGTAAAACAGACGTCAATGGAATCAGCGGGAAAACTCTCCACTGTTTGGAATCATGCCTAGTTCAACGAAAGATGTTTGTGGTTGTTGGAGGTCAGTCATCTCAGCCCCAGGACCTCGCTGCAAGAGTTCCTCAGGGCAGTCTCCTAGGCCCAAGCATCTTCAGTAGCGCTTCCCTTCATCATAGGATCAGAAGTGGGGATGTTCGCTGATGATAACAAAATATTCAGTACCATTCACAACTCCTCAGGCACTGAAGCAGTCCATGCCTACATACAGCAAGACCTGGGCAATATTCAGGCTTGGCCTGATAAGTGATAAGACTGATTCCTGAGATGAGGTGATTGACTTATGAGGAGAGATTGAGTAGACTAAGCCCATATTCCCTGGAGTTTAGAAGAATGTAAGGTGATCTAATCGAGACAGATAAAATTCTTAAGGGATTTAACAGGGTAAATGCTGAGAAAATGTTTTCTCTGGATGGAGAATCTAGAATACAAGGTCATAGCCTCAGAATAAGGGACCAGTCATTTAGGACTGAGATGAAATGTCTTCACTCAAAGGGTTGTGAATTTTTGGAATTCTCTATCCCAGAGAGCTGTGATGCTCAGTCATTGTGTATATCCAAGAGAAAAGTCGGTAGATTTTAGGGTACAAAGCAAGCTAAGGGATATAGGGATATAGTGCAGAAAGGAGTTGAGGATGAAGATCAGCCATGATCTTATTGAATGGTAGAGAAGACTTGAAATGTCAAATGGCCTACCCCTGTTCCTATTTCTTATGTTCTTAAGTAACATTCATGCCATACGTGTGCCAGGCAATGACCATCTCCAACAAAGGACGGTTGCTAAAAGGATGCTTCGCCTTGTGGGAAAGACTAGAACTAGGGAACTCAGTTTAAAAATAAGGGATCTCCCATTATTATTATAAAGTGTCCAATCACTACCCTCAACATTCAATAGCATTACCATTGCTGACTCCCCCACCATTAACATGTTGACCAGAAACTTAACTGGACCAGAATTTCCAACCCCCAGCACCCACTAAGTCCCCTGAACAGAGAGCAGGTTTGGTAGGCAGGGCAGGTGAAAGGGGGCATAAAATTGGATGGCATGAAGGATGTCCATTTCCTATTTTACCAGAGATGGGAGAGGTGTCAGCAGCCCGCACACCCTTGGGCCAATTGACACCCTTAAGTGGCCAATTAATGGTCACTTAAGGGCCTCCCCTTGCTGCTGCTGGTGTTTTGCCCCAGCGGCAGGGAGAGCCCAAGCCATGTGGTGAGACCACGTGTGGGCTGGAGGAGAATTCCTCTTGTTCAGGCTTCCTGTGCCCAATGGAAGCTAACCCCAACAGTACTCCACCCCTCGCCCTGCACCCTGTCCCACCCCGGAGTGCAGATCATCTTTTTACGGAGACCAGCCTGACAAACCAGGAAATGTCCCGACTTGAGCTACCTGCTTCAGAGGCGAAAATCTGACCTTATTGTTCATCACTAGTTTCCCTTAAGAAGGTGATGGTGGATCTTTTCCTTGAACTGCTGCAGTCCTTGTGGTGTAGGTACTCCAACAGTGCTATCAGGTAAGGTTGTTGTTGGGACAGAGTGAAAGGAACTTTAATTTGATCTATTCATTCAATGCCTGATTTCCACATCAGGATTTGATGCTAATACAGGGTACCTAAAGTGACAAAATATGCCATTTGGCAGTACTGAAATCCTTCATTAGCATACAATTCACTACAGCATTTCGAAATATATGTTAAAAATTGGAATCATGAGTCTGCAAGGGACAGGACAGGATAATAGAAACTCTTACATTTGATTTTTAGTTAGAGGTTTGATGTCAGATGTTTGTTGGAAGTAATGTTCCTACAAATACGAGGTATGAGTAAATGGCAAGCTGGTGACTTGGTGTTGGGTCAGAGATTGTGTCAGTGAGACACGATTGTTTTCTGTCTGCATCATAGGGGAAAATGATGCAATGGCCCCAATGTTTAATGTGGCGAGAGCTCCAAGCAGGTGAAAGAGTTCTGGCCAGGAAACCTGGAAGCTCATAACAGGATCCCCATCTGGAAGCCAGCATGACTGACAGGCTTGGCGCTATCGGGTGGTGAACAATGTGAAGAAGCCACAGCCCCGAAGCAGGTAGATTTTCTGCTGCTCAGGGTAGAGTTTATAGAGTGTCGTGGGGGTGTTGTTGGGAACAGCCTGGTTAGGAGAATCACACCCCTGACAATGCTCAACCCCCACACCCTCATCAATGTTCATCCCCCACACCGTTGTCAATAGTCACCCCCCCCACACCGCCGACAATGCTCACCCCACAACATCCCTGACAATGCTTATCCCCCACACCCTCGTCAATGCACCCCTGACAATGCTGACACCCCTCCCTCACCCTGACAATGCTCAACCACCACAACCCCAACAATGCTCACCCCCACTTTGCTCACCCCAACAATGCTCGCCCTCACTGCACCCCTGACAATGCTCACTCCCCCACCCCCAACAATGCTCACTCCGCACACCCGACAATGCTCACTCTGCCACCCCTGACGATGCTCACTCTGCCACCCCTGACAATGCTCACTCCCCCACCCCCAACAATGCTCACTCCGCACACCCGACAATGCTCACTCCGCACACCCGACAATGCTCACTCTGCCACCCCTGACAATGCTCACTCCCCCATCCCCAACAATGCTCACTCCGCACACCCGACAATGCTCACTCCGCACACCCAACAATCCTCACTCCCATTCCACACCCCAAAAATACTAACCCCGTCACCCTCTCTCAACAATGCTCATCCCCCCGCAACCCTAGCCATGTTCACCCTCTCCTCGCCTCCCCTAACAAAGCTCACTCCTTCACACACCCGACAATGCTTACCACCACCACCCCCATCCCCACCCACCGACTCCCTCCTAGCCAGCACCAACCCCACTCCCACCAATCACCTCCCACACCAACACTCACCATAACAATGCAAGCGTGCTGACCTTAAGGGGAGTTACCTGAGCTGCTGAAAGTCATGTGACTTTGCCGCCCCTTCTCATCACCAGTTCCTATGCTGGATCCCTTCAGCGATAGCTTGCTCCTCAATCCAAGACAGGAAGACCCAGCTGGAAGGACAAAAGTTGATAAGCCCTTACTTTTAATTGTGGTCAGCGGCGACCGCTGTGGCTTCACCTCTGATCGGAAGACCTGCCCCTATGATTCTAAAATACCAACCAGTCAATACTCATTACAAGCTTTTATCTACCTTTTGACATAGGATTAACTGAAATCTGACCACAAACCATTTAGAATTCTCCAGTGCACTGCGGCCTGTGTGAAAATTGTTCAGTTTATTTTTACCGTGTTGCCGCTGCTCATAAAGGATGATCAAACTATGTGAATGGAAGTGGAAAGACTGAATATTAGAATCATGTCATTGAAAAATAAAACTTATTGAAAATAATGTCACAGCAAAAATAAAGTGAATGGGTAACGGTGCCAGAAAGGTTAGTTTTAAATATTTGACAATCTATTTGCTATTTTTTTATTGTGACACACATGATGAATTTTAAAACCGGATACTCCCACTTTCTAGAATGGAAAATGCCAACAATTCTATGTTTTTATTCATCCACAGGATGTGGGCTTCACTGGCTGGGCCAGCATTTATTGCCCATCCCTAGTTGCCCTTGAGAAGGTTGTGGTGAGCTGCCTTCTTGAACTGCTGCAGTCCTGTGGTGTAGGTACACCCACAGTGCTGTTAGGAAGGGAGTTCCAGGATTTTGACCCAGCGACAGTGAAGGAGCAGCGATATATTTCCAAGTCAGGATGGTGAGTGACTTGGAAATATATTTAAGACTATAAAGCTACCTTGTAATTTTTCTCAGATAAAAGCAAAATGGAGAAATTGCACTCAAATCCTCTGCTGCTTATGCAAAGGCAATAATCCATTTAAAATAGAGGTTTAACTCTTTTGATGAAAGGTTCACACTTGAAACGATAACCTGTTTATTTTCCCACTGACCTGCTGAGTGTTTCCAGCATGTTTAGTTTTTGAAACAGGTTTTACCATCTCTGATTAAATAACAACAAAGAACTTTCATACAATTACATTCATTACTGATGTAGCACACTGCAATTTCAACGCCAAAGAATCTGCTCTTTATTAAATTGTGTCCACCATGCTCCATGATTTGCAGCTCCATTTATGGATGTACATTCCTATCAATCCTGAAACACCTAGGATACTAGGAACAAAGGATGGACATTGTAGGGACTGCAAAACAATTCAGACAGCTGGATCTTATTGAAAAACTGAGAGCCTGATTATTAAATATAGCACCTCTGATTGGACAATGGGAGAACTCCCTCCCAATATTCCTAGCAACCCAAATACTGTCCGTCTACCAGCACCCACTTGACCACACTCCTACTACCCCACCAAGCAATTTATGTAAAACAAGCATATTCAGTCAAGTTTCCCCCATCTGTAACTTTAGTCAAAATGTAAGCATGAAATCCTGTCCTCTACTCGTGCTGACATTTCCACAAAAATTATTGAATGGAGAAGTTTCACTTCTGATGTCTTATCACCTTTGAAGATCATATTTGTATCATTATAAAATTATTATACTAAAAAAGAAAGAGCAAATAAATACTTTATTTTTATTTTTCTTCCATCCATTCTTTTCCGATTTCCCTTCAGCCATTTTCACTAAAGGAACAGCGATCCAAGTCAAGGTGGTGTGTGGCATGGAGGGGAGCTTGAGATGGTGCCGTTCCCATGCAACTGCTAGCTTTTCAGTCTGCAAGGTGCTGTCAAAGGTGAGTTACTTTAGTGAATCCTGTGTATGGTACACACTGCTGCCTCTTGCACTGTGGTGGACGGAGTGAATATTTAAGATGGCGGATGGGGTGCCAATCGATCAGATGCTATGTTCTGGATGGCATCGAGCTTCTTGACTGTTGTTGGAGCTGCACTCATCCAGGCAGGTGGGGAGCACTCCCTGACTTATGCTTTTGTTTGTTCATAATTCTTTTGGGATAATAAAAATTACCTCATCTCCATGAATATGATGCATTGATGCTGTAACTCTGCAAAAATATGTTACAATGGCCCATAACCTCCGAGCTCCTCAGCATCAGGTTTGCAGGGTGCCCCATGGATGCGTTGGGGAATCCTTCTGGGAAGTTCCAAGGTAAGGGTTTACATGGCAATTGCCCGGAAATGCACACTTCATCTGGACAATTGCGCTGCGCTGGGAACAATCCGAAAATGTGGTTTAAGTCACAAACTATGGCTGGTTCTGCCAGGGTTACACCAATAGTTACTCAGAAAAAGTTAGAAGAATTAAAACCTCTTCTAACTTCTGAGTAACTATTGTAAAGATCCAGACAGACCCACGGAACTCCTCCCACACCCTCGTCAATAGACACCCCAATCCCCCTGACACTCCACCCCCCAACATCCGATACCCTGCAGCCCAACCTCCAACACCACCCACCCCAACCTCCAACTCACCCAACCCCCCAACCTCTGACACCTCCCTATCCCCTCAACCCCCTGACCTCTGCACCCCCGACCTCCAATCGCCCACTCCCCCAACCTCCGACAACCCCCCCCACCCTCTGACAACCCTCCCCCCGACCACCACCTCCCCACCTCCGGCAACCCCTACCACCCCCCCAGACCTCGGAATCACTCTCCCCACGCAATTCCGTTCCCTGTCACCCCCACACCCCCGGACTTACAACTGACATCCGCCCCTGACCTCGGACCCTCCCCCACTCCCCACAGGCTTCTGACCTCACCCCACTGACCTCAAACTGCCCCATGAGCCCCCAGGACCTCTGACTCCCCTGGACCTTCCACTCCCACCTACCCCCTCCCTGGACCTCAGGCCTCCCGGAACCCCCAGGACCTCGGACCCCACCCCTCCATGGCCCCCCCCACCATCTCGGACTACCCCCATGAGCCCCCAGGACCTCCGACCCCCACCCCATGAACCCATGGGCCTCTGACCGACTTCCGCCCCTGACCTCCCACCGCCGACCCCCCCCCCCCCCCCCCCCGCCACCCCCCACCACCACCACCACCACCACCCCCCCCACCCAACCCCCCGCTCCACCACCACCCCCACAGACTTCCAACTCCCCCCCACTGGACCTCTAACCGACCCACCCGCCCCCCAGGTCTCCAACCAACGCTCCCCCAAGTCCCCCGAACCTCCGACTGACACCCCACCCCGCCCATACACCCCAGACCGGGAGGTGAGTTACTTACCGCAGCATTCCCAGTCTCTTACCATCTATTGCAGCCACAGTATTTATATGGCTGGTCCAGTTCCAGTTACATTTCTGGTCAATGGTAACCTCCAGGATGTTGATGGTGGAATATTCAGCAATAGTAATGCCATTAGGTGTAACCTCAAGCATTGACTCATTAGTGTGAGGTCAGTGAGAGGTCATTTTATTAATGTGAGGCAGAAGGGCTCATTATTATATTGCGCATATCTCTGGCATCCCAATTGTACCATGCAAACAAAAACTTCAGTCTCCACTCAGCAGTGGGGATGGTTCAATAAGCTGAACAATGGGACTGATCAAATAATGTTTGAAAATTGTCACCACGTACAGGGCGCTTGCCAGTCATGAATCTCACATCAACAACACCTTGCATTTATTCAGCACCTTTAACATTGCAAAGGCCCGAGACACTTCACAGGAATATTAGCAACCAGAATTTGACACTGAGCCACATAAAATGATATTAGGATATGCTACCAGAAGCTTGGTCAAAGAAGTGGTTTTTAAGAAGCATCGGAAAGGAGGAGAGAGAGCCGGAGAGGCGGAGAGGTTCAGGGAAGAAATTCCAAGGCTTGGGACCTCAGCACAGCCAGCAATACAAAATCAAAATACTGCAGATGCTGGAAGTCTGAAATAAAAACAGAAAATGCTGGAAACACTCAGCAGATCTGACAGCATCTTTGGAGGGAGAAACATTTAACATTTCAGGTCCCTGACTTTGTATCAGAGCTGAGGCATCTAGACATATGGTTTGTTCCTTCCTATGACCACATCCTTTGTTTTTGTACCAAGAAACCTTCAGTTATTTAATTTCTCCTGCCTTCCACCTATGACAGTCCTTTGCTTTAATTCTTCATCCAACACCATCCCCCCACCACCCCCCCAATCTTTCACTTGCTCAAAACCCATTACATTTCTAACTTTCCATAGTGCTGATGAAAGATTGCAGACAGAAAACATTGACTCTCCACAGATTCTGCCTGACCCTGCTCTGTATTTCCAGCTTTTTTCTGTTTTTATTATAGCATGACCACCAATGGTGCAGTTGCAAACATCAGGGATGTTCGAGACGCCGGAATTGAAGGAGAGCAGATATCTCAGAGGGTTGTAGGACTGGGGAGAAGTTACAGGGAGGGGCAAGGCATTGGAGCAATTTGAACGGAAGAATGAGGATATTAAGATGGGAACATTGCCAGATCAGTGGTCAGTGAACACCGGGTGAATGGGACTTAGTGTGAGTCATGGTAAAAGCAGCAGAGTCTTGACACTAGTAGAGCTCACAATTTTGGTATGAGGTCAGAATGCCTCACCTCACTGGGTGTACCAGTCACCACAGCAAAACTGGATGGTTTCTGTGGAGCAGAAGCTAGAAGAGCTGGGAGCTTGGGGTTACAGCGTTGAAGTAGGTGAAGGGATCTTCAGCTGTTGTCAGCTGAAGCTGGACAGCGCTTTTGAAAACATTTTTCCGGCAGTCGCTTGTTGGTTTTGCACCTAAGCACCTCTGAAATGTTATGTAGTTGCTATTGCAGGCTCCTCACACATACTCCACACTGCTGTGTTTTTTTAAAATCTCAATGCTAAATATGCTCCCCTTTAAACTGCTTCAGCAGATCCTTCACAAGCAGCCACTCTAACTGAAATTCAGCCTCCAGGTTGGTGAGATCCCTATTGAGGAGCACATTCCATGATGACAGCTCACCAACCACCTTATTATCAAAGCCATCCACAAAAATCAATGGGGTCCCACATTGACTCCACCAGGCAGCTGTCGCCCATGTCCTCCCTCGCTGAGCTACCCCACTTGATTAACACACGCACCAAAATGTTTCCCAAAGTAACTGAACACCATAGTAATTCAGAGGTAAATAGCCATTGTCCACAGACATCTCTCTACATTAGAGAGACAATATTGCATATATAGACCGTAAGAGACACCACTCCATGAGTATGGGGCAAGACAAGGAGGCAGGTCTCCATGAACTATCACTGCAAGTACAAGGATTAAACTCACATAGTTGGTATCATTCTGCATCACATCCTTGCTAACTAGCCAACCATGCTAATCAAGTCCTGAACACTCTGGACAAAGCAGAAAAATATTGCTTCAACTGTAAAAACTGTATTGTTCCCAGCATATGCACAAAAATACCAATAGACCTCTTGTATCAATGTACTCCATACACAGCCACAATTGTTTGAAAACATTGCAATGCCTTCATAAGATAAAATGAGAATGTAAATGCTTGCAAACAGAACAGTTAAAAAATATATACAATAAAGCATGATCTTCTCCTGACTTCCCACCGTAAGTTTGGTGGAAGCTCAGTCAAAGCCTTGGGAAAGCAGCATAAGCGGGCATTTTTAGCCACTTGCACTATTTCCCGGGATACCTGTTAGTCCTCCACCAAAGTTACAGCAATAGATCAGGACAACCCCCATAGTAATTCCAGAGACACATTCCTTAAATTAGACGCCATGATCTGCACTTAAAAAGCAATGTATTTAAGTAGTGCTATGTTGGCAGTAGGTGTCTCTGTGTAGTGTAGTGGCTAGTATCCCTGCCTCTGAGCTAGAAGCTCTGGGTTCAAGTCTCACTCCAGGACTTGATGACCAAGGAGGGTGTGTTCATGATGTTGCCAAACAAGTTGTGTATCAATTTGTAAATCCTTTCACCACATGCTGGTGATAAGTGTGGGAGAGACTCCTGGTCAGCTGTTGTGATGGAATGAAATTGGAGCCTTTACCATCCAGTTGTGGGGTTCTTCTCTCTCATAAATATTCTGCTTAGATTTGCCTTTGGAAAGAGGGTAAAGGGCTGTGCAAAGTTACTGTCACTTTATTTTTCTTTTTAATTCATTCATTCCTGGAATGTGGGTATCACTGGCATGGCCAGAATTTATTATCTATCCATAATAGCCCTTTGAGAAGCTGATGGTGAGCTGCCTTCTTCATCGCAGTATGTGTAGTGTAGGTACAACCACCATGCTCTCATGGAGGGAGTTCCAGTATTTTGACCCAACAATGATGGAGGAATGGTGATATAGTTCCAAGGCAGAATGGTGTGTAGCTTAGAGGGGAACTTGTAGGTAGTGGTGTTCCCATGCATCTGCTACCCTTATCCTTCTAGGTGTAAAGGTCATGGATTTAGAAGGCGCTGTCAAAAAGTACTTGGCACGTTACTGCAGTGCACCTTGTAGATGGTACACACTGCTGCCACTGAGAATCAATGATGGAGGGAATGAATGTTTAAAGTGGTGGATGGGATGCAAATCAAGTAGACTTTTTATTAATCCGTCCTTGGGATGTGAGCGCCACTGGCATTGCCAGCATTTGTTTCTCATCCCTAATTGCCTTTGAGAAGCTGGTGGTGAGCTGCCTTCTTCAACTACTGAAGTCCATGTGGTGTAGGTACACCCACAGTTGGCTATTAGAGAGTTCCAGGATTCTGACCCAGCAACAGTGAAGGAACAGTGATATAGGGCAGGATTTTCTGATTCCAACGCTGGCGGGCATCATCGTAAGCAGGATGGGAAAATTTGGAGAGCCGTTAAAAGTCAACAGCTCTCTAAATATTCCCGACCCGCCCGCGACGATGCCAGCCAGTGTCTGGGCTGGAAAATCCTGCCCATAGTTCCAGGTCAGAATGCTTTGTGATATTTGGAGGGGTTCTTGCAGGTGATGGTGTTCCCCTTGTGTCCAGTGCCCTCATTCTTCTGGTGGTCGAGGTCATCGGGTTAGAAGATGCTGTTGAAGGAGCCTTGGTGAATTGCTGCAGTGCATTATGTAGATGGCACGTACTGCTGCCACTTAGTGCCAGTGGTAAAGGGAGTGAACATTTAGGGTGATGGATAGAGTGCTGATCAAATGTTGTCACCTGGATGATGTCAAGTTGTTTGAGCGTTTTTGCAGCTGCACATCCAGGCAAGTGGAGAGTATTGCATCACTGTAGTAATTGTGGTTTTATTTAGTGTGCAATGTACCTTTAAGAACAATACTTAGTAAGGAAGATCACATGATCTGTAGTAACTAATAGGAGAGTAGCGTGGGCTACCTCAGCAGTCAGTGTAGAAAAAGAGTTGGAGTTCAAAGCACACATATAGTTGTTGCTGAGTTTGTTGTAAATAAACTTAATGTTTCCAACCAAGAAGTGTCTGCAGATCAACTCTGTCAGCAATAGTAGCAACTCAGTTACTCTTACAACAAACTGGCGATGAGGATAAAACAGGATTTAAAAGAAGAAATCCAGTTAGAAAGAAATTGACACTGTACCTCACCCAGTGATTGTAAGTAGCAAGCTCCATTAGAATTGAAGAAGTTATCCCCTCTCAAAATGCCACAATTTGGGAAGATTGATCCTTTGAACCAGCCACGGACTATTGGTCTCATTATATAGAACACCTCACGTTCTTTTTTCAAGCGAATGAAATTACAGGGGAAGAGAAGAGGTGAGCGATCCTCTTAACTACTTGTGGGAGCAAAACCTATAGTCTGATTCGAAGTTTGACAGCACCCGGTGCCCCAGATTCGAAGAATTTTGATGAAGTGGTGGACCTCGTGAAGGGTCATTTTCAACCAAAGCCATCAGTCACGGTACAGAAGTTCAGGTTTAATTCATGAAATAGAGCCCCAGGTGAGACAATTGCATGCTACGTGGCAAATTTGAAGCAGCTAATGTAACATTGTGAGTTCAGTACAACTCTAAGCGATGTGCTCAGGGATCGTTTAGTTTGTGTGTAAAAGAGGACTCTATTCAGAAAAGATTAGTGTCTGAAGTCAATCTGGATTTCAAGAAGGCGCTAGAGATAGCACTGGCCATGGAAGGTGCAGTAAGAGATCCAAAAGCAATACAGGGTGCACAAAATGGCACATTGAGCGGGAAACCCCAGCCAAAAAGGGCACAAAAATGCAAGACTCTGCCAAGAAGCAGGAAACACCTTCTGCCAGCCGAAGAGTAAAGAAAAATAACTGAGCAGCGAAATCGAAGAATAATTTTAAAGAGATGGAAACAAACAGTCTTTTAATGATTGGCAGTTTGAAAAAATTGAATGCTACTATTGTCACAGAAATGGACATATAATGAGGCAACGCAAGGAAAGATTCGAGCAGGCTTGTAAACATAAGAAGTCCAATGAACTCTACAATATAGCAGAGCCTGAAACAACAAATTCAGACATTTACTCATTGTTTAACCTGGAAGTTGGAAAGACTTATATTTGTCATAGTGAAAATAAATGGCAAACCTGTTAGAATGGAAGTGGACACGAGAGCTTCCAGTACAGTAATTGGGGAACATACCTTTGGATATTTGAATAAGGGTGAGCATCAATTAAGTTTAGAAGAAACAGCCACCAAGCTAAAAAGATATTTGGCTGAAGTAAAAGGCATAAGCAGAGTAACTGTCCATTATGGAAGCCAATGGGCAAAGTTACTCGTGATGGTGGTAGCAGGTGAAGGGACAAGACTCCTGGGGCGAAATTGGTTAAAGGAGATTAAGTTAGAATGGTCTGAAATTTTTCAGTTGAGAGCAAGTGGGCTACCAGACCTACTTAGAAAGTACGCCACCATCTTTAACAATGAACTGGGGAAAATCCAGGACCTGTATGTAAAGATTCATGTGGAGCCGGAAGCAACCCCTTGCTTCATGAAGGCGAGACCGGTGCCATATGCCCTGCGAGACAAAGTCGACATTGAACTGAACAGATTAGAGAAACTGGGCATTATACAACCTGTTCAGTTCTCGGAATAGGCAGCACCCATAGTCCCCGTCCTTAAACCTGACCAAAGCATCAAAATTTGTGGAGACTACAAACTGGCGGTTAATAAAGTAGCTAAGCTAGACAGGCACCCCATTCCAAAAATTGAAGACCTGTATGCCAAACTGGCAGAAGGGACAATGTACACAAAGCTCGACATGAGTCATGCTTATCAACAACTAGAGTCAGGGAATGCCTCCCAGGAATTTGTCACAATTGACACCCACTAAGGGTTGTACCAACATACACAATTGCCTTTTGGTGTCTCCTCAGCTTGCGCCATCTTTCAGAGAACAATAGAAAGCTTACTGCAGCGACTGCCCCAGGTTGTAGTCTGTTTAGACAATGTATTGGTGAGAGGATTCACTGAAAAAGAGCATTTGGCAGTCTTAAAATATTTCTTGCAAGCTGGAGTGTGTTTAAAAAAAGAAAAGTGCACCTTCCAAACGAGGGAGGTAATCTATCTGGGTCACCAGTTAGATTCACAGGGCCTCCACCTGGTTGAGAAGAAAGCCATAAGAGAGCCACAAACGCCAAAGAACGCCTCAGAGCACAAATCATTCCTAGGAATGATCAACTATTATGGTTCTTAACAAAAACAGAAACAGAAATTCCTGGAAAAACTCAGCAGGTCTGGCAGCATCGGCGGAGAAGAGCACAGTTGACGTTTCGAGTCCTCATGACCCTTCAACAGAACTATTATGGTTCTTACCCAATTTGTCTACAGTGCTGCCCCCCCCGCATTCTCTAGTCAAAAAGAACCAATGTTGGTCTTGGGAGGCGCCCCAGAAAAATGTTTTCATAAAGGTGAAGCAATTGTTGCACTCGTCAAATCTATTGGTGCATTATCACCAGAAGAAAGAGTTGGTGCTGACATATGACACATCTCCCTATGGAATGGGAGCAATGCTCTCTCATCAGATGGATGATGGCACGGAACGGCCAATAGGCTACATATCACGAACATTCACCACAGTGGAAAAGGGATACTCACAGAGAGAAAAAGAAGGCCTGTCCATCATCTTTGGTGTCAAGAAATTTCACCAGTACGTGCACAGCGGCCATTTTACAATCGTTTCAGACCACAAGCCATTACTAGGATTGTTTAGTGACAACAAGGCTACATCACCCATTGTCTCAGCAAGAATATAACGATGGGCTTTAATTCAGGCAGCATACGAATACACATTCATACATAGGACTGGCAATCAAATCACAGATGCCAATGCCTTTGGTCGTTTGCCTTTACAAGAAAATGATGAGCACGTCCCAGTTCCACAGGAACTTGTTTTACTGTTAAATTTCTTAGATTCCTCACCGGCATGTGCTCGACAGATCAGAGACTAGACAAGTGGGGACCCAGTCCTATCTCAAGTATGAGAACAAATGCTACAGGATTGATCATAAGAGCCCGTATCTGATTAAGTGAAATCGTGCTTCAAAAGAAGACATAGGATTGCATCTTATTACGAGTAATAGTTCCTCCAAAGAGCAGGGAGCCACTTTTAATTGAACTACACGGTGCCCATCCAAGAATTTCCTGAATGAAGACCATAGCAAGCAGCTATCTATGGTGGCCTGGGATGGATGGTAAAATAGAGAGTTTAGTGAAGCACTGTGTACAATGTCAGCAACTATAAAAGTTTCCGGTGACAGCTCCATTACACCCATGGTATTGGCCAGGTAGACCCTGGGTGCGGTTACACATTGACTACACTGGACCTTTCCTGGGAACAATGATTCTGCTCATTGTCGATGCCCATTCAAAATGGTCGGACGTATATGAGGTGAAGTCACCAACGTCGGGCGCTACAATTGAGAAACTACGTCAGAGTTTTGCCATTCATGGACTACCAGAAATAGTCGTTTCCGATAATGGTACGGCATTTACGAGTGCTGAGTTTCAATGGTTTATCAGTCTCAGCGGTATCACTCAAGTGAAAACTGCACTGTACCACCCTCCACCAAACGGACTGGCTGAAAGGGTGGCTTAAACGTTCAAGGCAGGTATGAAAAAGCTAACTGGAGATTCCTTGGCAACCAAGCTAGCAAGCTTTCTTTTTCATTACAGCACAACCCCTCACACAAAAACAGGTGTCACACCTGCGGAGTTATTGTTGAAATGCCGTCTCAGGACGAGATTGAGCTTAATAATGCTGAATTTAGAGGGGAAGGTGGAAAGGAGTCAGGGAAGCCAGAAAACCAGGCACAACTAGCATAGTCACATGAAGAAATTTATCATGGGAGAGCCCATATACATGAAAAACCTCGGGGAAGGACCAAAGTGGTTACCGGGTGAAATAAGTGTGGTAACTGGACCTCTATCTTACCACATGGAGGTAGAAGGCCAGACCATCCGTAAACATGTGGACCATTTAAGGAGGAGAGAGACAAATCAGCAAGATTTGGTTCCACCAGTTATCATGATCAGGACTGCATTTCCTGTTGAGGATACTCAACCCAGGGCTGACATGTCTGATGTTCCTGTAAGAGTTGAGGATACAGAACTGTAAGTGCCCAACAAAGCACCTGATGTTCAGGCAACTCTGGAAGAGGAGGTTCCTGACAAAGAATCTGAAGTTGTGGAGCTGCGACGTTCCACACATACCAGGAAACCACCTGAAAGACTAAACTTGTAAATTCCTTACCCAGTGTAAATGTTATATTGTCTAGAAAAATATATACTTGTAAATATAATATGCATAGCCGAGTTAAAGGGGGAGGAATGTTGTAATTATGGTTTTATTTAGTGTGTAATGTACCTTTAAGAATAATACTTGTTAAGGAAGATCACATCATCTGTAGTAACCAATAGGAGAGTAGCACAGGCTACCTCAGCAGTCAGTGTAGAGATAGAGTTGGAGTTGAAAACACATGTGTAGTTGCTGCTGAGTATATTGTAAATAAACTTAATGTTTCCACCCAAAAAGTGTCTGCAGGTCAACTCTATCATCAATAGTAGCAACTCAGCCACCCTTACAACAATCACACTCCTGACTTGTGCCTTGTAGATGGTGGACAGGCTTTGGGGAGTCAGGAGATGAGTTACTCATCACAGAATTCCCACGCTCTGACCTGCACAGTATTTATATGGCTGGTCCAATTCAATTTCTCATCAATGGTAGCCGACCAGAACATTGCACTCCTGGCGAGCATCCTGTATTCTTTGTCAGCTATGGCTCAGTTTATAGCACTCTCAGCTCTGAGTTATAAGGTTGTGGGTGCAAGTCCCACTCCAAGGGCTGAATTTTACCGTTGGCGAGTTGGGGGCAGGGCCCGCTCGCCGACGTGCAAAATGACGCAGGATGATGTCAGGCAGAACCCCCGACGTAATCCCACCCCATTTAAATCTTCAGGAAGGTGGGGGCACAGCAAAATCAGCTTTGGGCCTGCCGACCTGTTAATGGCCAATTGAGGCCATTGACAGGATCATTAAAACAATTAAAGGACCTGCTCGTCCAACCTTAAGGTTGGTGGGCAGGCCAGGAGCCCCAGCGGGGAATAGGAAAAATATGAAGCCTCATCCACCGGCGGGATGAGGTTTCATGTATGGTTTAAAAAAGTTTTAGTGAAATTTATTATCATGTCCCATCTCGCGTGACATTGTCACATGCAGGGGACATGTTAAGGATTTTTTTTTTTTCTATTTTTAATGTTTGTACAACTGTCAGCGATCTCCCTAAGGCAGCACTCAGCCTCAGGGAGATGTGCGCTCTTTCATGCGCATGCACAAAAGAGCGCACTCTCGCATTCGGGAAAACCCCTCCGCCCGCACAGGAAGCGCATAGCACTTCCCGCCGGGTGTCACACTGGGCAGGCCCTAATTGGCCTGCCCACGTAAAATGGCGGCGAGGCCCGCTTCTCCAGCGGGGATCGGCTCCCCGCCCACCGGAGATTGGGTCGGGCCCGCCCGCCCGGTAGGCAGAAAATTCTGCCCCAAGACTTGAGCATGAAAATCTATGCTGATGCTCCAGTGCAGTACTGAGGGAGCGCTGCACTGACAGAGGTGCTTTGTTTCTGATGTGATATTAACCTATGATCCCATCTGCCTTCTTGGGTAGTTATAAAAGATCGCATGACACTACCTTGAAAAAGAGCAGAGGAGTTATCCTCAGTGTCCTGGCCAATATTTATCCCTTAATTAACATCCCAAAACAAATTGATTATCTGGTAATTATCATACAGCTATTCGTGGGAGATTGTTGTGTGCATATTTGCTGCCGTGTTTCCTACATTGCAACTTCAAAAGTATTTCATTTATATAAAGTGATTTGAGGCATCTGGTGGTCAAGAAAGGCACGATATAAATACAAATCTTTCTTTTAGCCTCCATAAACTTGAGTTCATCCAAAACTCCGTTGCCCATATCCTCACTCACACCAAGTCATGTTCACCTTGCACTCCTGTGCTCACTGACCTACGCCAGCTCTCAGTGGAGAAACATCTCAATTTTAAAAGGTTCATCCTTGTTTTCAAATTCCTCCATGGCCTGGACTCCCCCTATCTCTGTGACCTCCACCAGCCCCACCATCATCCAAGATTTCTGCACTCGTCTAATTCTGGCCTCTTGAGCTTTCCTGGTTTTAATTCTTCCACAATTGGTGGCCATGCCTTCAGCTGCCTAGGCCCTAACCTCCAGAATTCCCTCCCTAAACATTGCCACTTCCCTTTCCTCCTTTGAGATGCTCCTTAAAATCTACGTCTTTGATCAAGCCCTTGGCCATCCACCTAATATCGCCATGTGTGGCTCAGTGTCCAATATTGTTTTATAATGCTCCTGTGAAGCACCATGGAATGTTATATTACGTTAAAGTACTACATAAATACAAGTTATTGTTGTTGATGCTGGGGGATTAGATGATTGCAATGCCATTGAATGTCAAAGGGAGGTAATCAGACTTCCTATCATTGGAAATGGACAATTGCCTGCAAATTCTGTAGCTTGAGTGTTATTTGCCACTTGTCATCCCAAGCCTGAATGTTGTCCAGGTCCAGCAGCATCTGAGAGGAAGAAATAAAGTTACCGTTTCGGGTCAATAACCTTCCGTCAGAACTGAGAAAACATACAAACATACAAATTAGGAGCAGGAGTGGGCCATTTAGTCTCTCAAGCCTGCTCCCCCATTCAATAAGATCATGGCTGATCTGATTTCTCCACATTCCTACCTACCCCCTATAACCTTTCATCCCCTTACTTATCAAGAATCTATTTACCTCTGCCTTGAAAATATTCAAAGACTCTTCTTCCACCATC
Organism: Cetorhinus maximus; assembly: GCF_964194155.1. NCBI lineage: Eukaryota > Metazoa > Chordata > Chondrichthyes > Lamniformes > Cetorhinidae > Cetorhinus > Cetorhinus maximus. The sequence goes on from NW_027596479.1 coordinate 239,396, forward strand.
TTTTGATGAAGAGAGTTCCAAAATCTCACAACCTTCTGTGAGATTTATCCTCATTTTTGTCATAAATGGGTGACCTTTTATTCTTGAAACAGTGACCCCTAGTTCTAGATTCTCCCAAAAGGGGAATCATCCACATCCACCCTGTCAAGTCCCCTCAGGGTCTTATAAGTTTCAATCAAGTCACCTCTTACTCTTTTAAACTCCATCAGATACAAGTCTAGCCTGTCCAATCTTCCTTCATAAGACAATCCGCCCAATCCAGGTATTAGTCTAATAAACCTTATCTGAACTGCTTCCAACATATTTACTTAAATAAGGAGACCGATACTGTACACGGTACTCCAGATGTGGTCTTACCAATGCCCTATATAAATTACTGAAACAAAACTTCCCTATCTTTGTATTCAATTCCCCCAACAATAAATGATAACATTCTATTAACCTTCTTAATTACTTGCTGTACCTGCATACTAACTTTTTGCGAGGCAATGGCGCTGTGGTATTGTTGTTGGACTAGTAATCCAGAGACCCTAGGGAATGCTTTGGGGAATCAGGTTTAAATCCCGCCAAAGCAGATGATGAAATTTGAATTCAATAAAAACTTGTAATTAAAAGTCTAATGATGACCATGAAACCATTGTCAATTGTCTTAAAAATGCATCTGGCTCACTAATGTCCTTTGGGGAAGGAAATCTGCCATCTTTGCCTGGTCTGACCTCCACATGACTCCAGACCCAGAGCAATGTAGTTGACTCTTAACTGCCCTCTGAAATGGCCTAGCAAGCCACTCAGTTGTAACAAACCACTAAAATGTCTCAAAAAAATGAAACTAGATGGGCCACCCGGTATCGACCCACGGACCAGAAACGATAACGGCAAACTCAGCCCTGTCAACCCTACAAAGTCCTCCTTACTAACATCTGGAGGTTTGTGGCAAAATTGGGAGAGCTGTCTCAGAGACTAGTCAAACAACAGCCTTACATAGTCATACTTACAGAATCATATCTTACAGATAATGTCCCAGACACCACCATCATCATCCCTGGGTATGTCCTGTCCCACTGGCAGGACAGACCCACCAGAGATGGCAGCACAGTGGTACACAGTCGGGAGGGAGGGAGTTGCCCCGGGAGTCCTCAACATCAACTCTGGACCCCATGAAGTCTCATGGCATCAGGTCAAACATGGGCAAGAAAACTGCCTGCTGATTGCCACGCACCACCATCCTCAGCTGATCAATCAGTACTCTTCCATGTTCAACACCACTTGGAGGAAGCACTAAAGGTGGCAAGGGTGCAGAATGTTCTCTGGGTGGGGGACTTCAATGTCCATCACCAAGAGTAGCTCAGTGGCACCACTACTGAACGAACTGGTCGAGTCCTAATGGACATAGCTGCTAGACTGGATCTATGGCAGGTGGTGAGGGAACCAACAAAAGGGAAAAACATACTTAAGCTCATCCACTTGATTTGCACCGAATCCACAAACATTCACTCACTCCACCACCGACGCACAGTAGCAGCAGTGTGTACTGTCTACAAGATGCACTGCAGCAACTTACCAAAGCACCTTAGGCAGCACCTTCCAAACCCACAATCACTACCATCTAGAAGGACAAGGACAGCAGATACACGGGAACACCAGCACCTGGAAGTCACCCTCCAAGCCACTCATCATCCTGACTTGGAAATATATCACCGTTCCTTTGCTGTTGCTGGGTCAAGATCCTGGAACTCCCTCCCTAACAGCATTGTGGCTGCACCTACATCACATGGACTGCAGTGATTCAAGAAGGCAGCTCATCACCACCTTTTCAAGGGCAATTAGGGGTGGGCAGTAAATGCTGGCCTAGCCAGCGAAGCCCACATCCCTTGGATAAAAAAAATGCATTAGGACACCCAGGTCTATCTACATCTCAGAGCTCTGCAATCTCTCACCATTTAGATAATAAGCTTTTTTTTTATCCTTCCTACCAAAATGGACTATTTCACATTTTCCCACAATCGTCCATTTGCCAGATCTTTTCCCACTCACTTAACCTATCTATATCTTTTTGTAGCCCCCTTATGTCCTCTTCACAACTTACTTTCCTACCTATCTTTGTGTCTTCAGCAAATTTAGCAACCATACCTTGGGTCCCTTCATCCAAGTCATTTATGTAAATTGTAAAAAGTTGAGGGTCCAGCACTGATCCCTGTGGCACACCACTTATTACATCTTGCCAACCAGAAAAAGACCCATTTATGCCTACTCTCTGCTTCCTGTTAGTTAGCCAATCTTCTATCGATGCCAATATGTTACCCGCTACTCAATGAGCTTTTATTTTCCACAATAATCTTTGATGTGGCACCTTATCAAATGCATTCTGGAAATCTAAGTACAGCACATCCACTGGTTCTCCTTATTCACAGCACATGTTCCTCAAAGAACTCCAACAAATTATTTAAACATGATTCTGCTCTTACAAAACCATGTTGACTCTGCCTGATTACCTTGAATTTATCCAAGTGCCTGTTAAAATATCTTAACTAATAGTTTCTAACATTTTCCTTTTGACAGATGTTAAGCTAATTCATCTCTAGTTCACTGCTTTCTGTCTGCCCCCCCCCCCCCCCTTTTTGAACAAAGGAGTTACATGCACTATTTTCCAATCTAATGGAACCTTCCCAAAATCCAGGGAATTTTGGAAAATTTCAACCGATGCATCAATTATCTCAGTCGCCACTTCTTTTAAGATCCTAGGATGAAACCCATCAGGACCCGGGGACTTGTCAGCCTGCAGCCCCAACAATTTGTTCAGTATCACTTCCCTGGTGATTGTAATTTTCTTGACGTCCTCCCTCCCTTCTATTTCCTGATTTACAGCTATTTCTGGAATGTTTCTTTTATCCTCTATAGTGAAAACCAGTGCAAAATACCTGTTCAATTCCTCTGCCATATCCTTATTTTCCATTATTAGTTCCCCAGCCTCACTTTCTATAGGACAAATGCTCGCTTTGCTAACTTTTTTCTTTTTAAATATCTGTAGAAACTCTTACTATCTGTTTTTATATTTCTAGCTAGCTTTCTCTCATACTCTAATTTTTCCTTCCTTATTAATCTTTTTGTCATTCTTTGCTTTTTTTTAAGTTCTGTCCAATCTTCTGACCTACCAGCCATCGTTGCACAATTATATGTTTTTCTTTAAGTTAGAAGTGTAATAGGTTTTGAAAGTGGGAGGGTGGACAAAGAACAAAATGGCAGGTCTGATAGGGTGAAAGACCTGAGAGATTGAATGATAAAAGAGTTGGTGGTGCATGGCCAAATGAAGTGGTGATGATAGGACAAATAAAGAGACAAATTATATGTCTGGAGGGGGTGTGAATGGCAGAATGATGAACAGCAAAAACAAGTGAAAAACAAGACTAAAACCAGAACCCATAAAGAAAAATGAAAGAAAACAGGAGCAGAGATTACAATCTGAAATTGTTGAACTTAATGTTGAGTCTGGAAGGTTGTAAAGTGCCTAATTGAAAAATGAGGTGCTGTTCCTCAAGTTTACATTGAGATCCATTGGATCATTGCCAGATACTGAGGACAGAGAGTTCAGTATGAGAGCAAGGTGGAGAATTAAAATGACAGGTGACTGGAAGCTCAGGCCATGTTTATGGACTGAACAGAGGTGTTCCTCAAAGCGGCTACGCAGTCTGCATTTGGTCTCCCTAATGTAGTGCTGACTGCATTGTGAGCAGCAAATACAGTGCACTAATTTCAAAGAAGTACATGTAAATCATGGCAACCAACCATCCCGTATTTTATGGGACTATGCTGTATTTGCATCCACATGTCATGGACTGCCAGGGTGACGTTTGTCCTGTAAATCAGACCTTTAAATTCACGCATATTCAGTTCAACCTCTGCCTGTGTGCTCTAACAGCTCTGGAAGCAAACCCCTCCCCCTGCCCCTGCTCACACAGCTCTGGAAACCACCCCCCCCCACAGACCTGCCGCTCTCACAGCCCTGGCAACACCCCATGCCATCACCTTCCCCATTCATACAGACCCCCCATGGCAGGCTTAATTTTCTCTGCAAGAGTTGGACACCCTGATGTAAATCACGTTTCACTTAGAAGGTGTGCTTGGTACCTTAGACAGTATGGAAAGAGGAGGTGAGAAGTCAGGTGTTGCATCTCCTGCACTTGCATGGAAAGGTGCCATAGGAAAGGGAGGGGGTGTTGGGGATGATTGAGGAGTGGACCAGGGTGTCGCAAAGAGAACTGTCCCTTCAGAATGCTGAAAGCGGAGAGAAGGAGAAGGTATATTTGGTGCAGGCATCTCATTCAAGGTGGCAGAAATGGCGATGGATAAACCATTGAATACAGAGGCTGGTGGGGTGGAAGGCGACGACAAGGGGAACCCTATTGCAGCTCTTGGAGGGAAAGGAAAGGGTAAGAGCCGAAGTGCAGGAAATGGGTCGGACACAGTCAAAGGCCCTGTCAACCACAGTGGGGTGGGAATGTTCAGTTGAAAAAAAGGGAAGACACATCAGAAGTGCTGTATGGAAGGTTGCACCATCAGATGCAATGGAGACAGAGAAACTGGGAGAGCAGGATGGGGTCCTAATAGGGTGTATGACATGAGGAAGTGCAGTCGAGGTATCTGTGGGAGTCAGTGAGCTGATAGTGAATATTGACCGATAAACTATCCTCAGAAATGGAGACAGAGATGTGTGGGATGGGAAGGGTCAGAAATACACCATGTGAAAATGAGAGAAGCAAAGTTAATAAAATTTTGCAGTTCGGGGCAAATGCAGGAAGCAGCACTAATACAACCATCAATGTACTAGAAAAAGAGATGAGGGAGGGGGCCTGAGTAGGCCTGAAACAAGGAATGTTCCACATGTCCCACAAAAAGGCAAGCGTAGCTTGGACTCATCCATAGGATCCATAGCAACACCTTTGTTTAATTTGTAGGAGGTGCGTGGACTTAAAGAAGAAGTAATTCAAGTTGAGAACAAGTTCAGCCAGGAGGAGGAGAGTGATGGTGGATGGAGACTGGTTGGGTGTCTGTCCAAGGAAGGAGGGGAGATTCCTCAGACTGTCCTGGCGGAGGCCAGAGGTGTAGAGGGATTGGACATGCCATAGTTAAAGCAATGGAGGGCATTGGAAGAGTCAGAAATGTAGATGGGAACAGACTGGACAAGGGGAGAAAAAATAGTCAAGATAAGAAGAAGTCAGTTCAGCGGAGCAGCACCAGGCTGAAACAATAAACTACTAGTGCAGTCCTGTTTGTGGATCTTAGGAAAGAGGAAGAGGTGGTTTAGGTAAAATCAATGAAATTTTCCAGTTCAGGGCAAGAGCGGGAAACTGCACTGATCAATGTGACCCTTTTTGGGGATTGGGGGACCTTTACCAGTTCGGATGAAAGGTCATTGATCTGAAACATTGGCCAGAATTTTCCAGTCCCCTGCGGCAGGGCAGGCGAGCCCTTGAAATCTCCATTCACATCAGCAGGACCAGAAAATCCCGCCAGCATGAATGGCTGGAAAATTACGACCATTAACTCTGTTTCTCTCTCTGCAGCTGGTGCTTGACTTGCTGTGTACTTCCAGCATTTTCTATTTTTATTTCAGGTTTCCAGCATCTGCAGTATTTTGCTTCTGTGCTGTCCAGGTCTCCCTGAATGTGGGTACAGGCTGCTTCATTAGCTGAGGAATTGCAAATGGAACTGAAAACTATGCAATCATCAGCAAACTTCCCCACTTCTGATCTTTTCAAGGAATCATAGAAGGGTAGAGTACAGAAGGAGGCCATTCGGCCCAATGAACATATGCAGGCTCTTCCAAAGAGCAATCCAGTCAGGTCCACTCATCTTCTTTTTCCCTATATCCCTGCAATTTTCTCTCCCAAGCATTTATCCAATTATCTTTTGAAGGCTACTGTTGAATTTGCATTCACCTGCTTTCAGGAAGCACATTCCAAATCTTAACAGTAAAAATTATTTTATTATATTGCCCCTGGTTCTTTTGCCAATCCTTAAATCTTTGCTCTCTCAGTATCTTCCTTCAGCCATTAGAAAAAGTTTCTCTTTACTCACTCAATCTAAACCTGTCATGATATTAAACACATCAATCAAATTCCCTCTTAGCATCTGTGGAGAGAGAAACAGAGTTAACGTTTCGAGTCCGTATGACCCATCTTCAGATTTCCAGCATCCGCAGTATTTTGCTTTTATTCCTCTTGGCCTTCTCTGCTCTAAGGGGAACAGCCCCAGCTCCTCGTGCCTATCTATGTTCGGGATTTTCCAGTCCCACCAGTGGCGGGCATTGCTGCAGGCGGGACGGGGAAATTTGGATACCAGCCAAAAATAGAGAGCTTTCCCTTTGATTCCCATTGACTTCAATTTTACTAGGACTCCTGGATGTCACACTGAGGCAAGGGCTGCCTTGATGTCAAGGGCAATCACTCTCTCCTCACCTCTGGAATTCAGCTCTTATGTCCATATTTTGATCAAGGCTGTAGTGGAGTCTGGAGCTGAGTGGTCCTGGCAAAAATCAAATTAGTGCATCATGGTGAGTATTGGTGAAGGAAAATTTTCCACTGGTTGGAGTCATATCTAGCAGAAAGGAAAATGGCTGTGGTTGTTGGGGGTTACTCATCTCAGTCCCAGGACATTGCTGCAGGAGTTCCTCAGAGTAGTGTCCTAGGCTCAACCATCTTCAGCTGCTTCATTGGTGAGTAAGTGCTATTTGTGCACTGTTGAACATAGAAAGAAAGATAGCTCTGGACCATAAGCCTTCAGCACTGTAGAGAAGAAGCCATCTCTCAGTCCCTCCATACTCACTTTCTTCAGCGAATCAAATATCAGTGAGGTCTGCGACTCAACACGGTGGCCTCTGGAAAGAGATTCCAATTAAATGATTAGAGCAATTGGGACACACGACCAGTTATTGTTTGAAACTGTGTCACAAGTCTTTGTTCAGTCTTCGACTGTTACCAGTGTTCTGTATAGTTAATATGCACGGTCCTTGGCATGGGACTAGTTTATTTATAATTTGAGAGGGTTGACATAGTACAGATGTTTCTTATGGGCAAATCAAACTTAGCTGAACCTGAACCTTTGGACCATGTGTAACCATGGTGACCCTCCAGGTATCATGGCTGCGGAATCAAGTCTGAATTTAAAAGACAGAGACAGAAGTATTGGTAAACATAATCATTTTATTGATTTCCAGCCTGGCAGTTAGATATGTAATGTATGATGCCTACAGCTTATAATGTGACACCACAATTTTATTTAGTTATTAATCAAACATACAATCACACAAACCCCTACCACCAAGATACCATTGCACTCAACAGTAACTAATACCAGGGTAATGGTGCTGTAGTGGTACTATCACTGAGCTAGCAATCCAAGACCCAGGCTAATGCTCTGGGGGTATGGGTTCAAATCCCACTGTAGCAGCTGGTGGAATTTAAATTCAATTCATAGATTTAAAAATAATAATCTGTTATTGAAAGCTAGTCTCAGTAATGGTGCTGTGGAAATATCATTGGTTGTTGTAAAAATAAATCCATATGGCTTGCTAATGCCTTTTTAGGAAGGAAATCTGTTGTCCTTATCTGGTCTGACCAACATATGACCCCAGACCCACAGCAATATGTTCGACTCTAAAATGACTGAAAAGTCAAGGGCAATTGGGGATGAGCAACAAACGTTACTAATGCCTGAGCAGTGACACCCATAACCCAAGAAAGAATTTTAAACAATGCTGCCTAATCTAATGTGAACAGACCAGTTCCGGGCTAATTAAAAATACAGAAAAGTTAGTGTACCTTGTTGTTTTACTTTTCTACTTGCTCAATACTAAGCATTTTCTTTAATAATGATCACATTTATCAGTTGGCAACATTCTCACCTCTGGATGAGAATCTGATGGGTTCAAACCCCAGTTCAGGGTCTGAGCACATATTTCAGGCTGATGGTATAGGGCAGGGCTTCATTGTTGAAGGTGTCATCTTTCAGAAGAGATATGACTTAGTTTCCATTTGTTTGTTCAGCTAATGTTGATCCCAAGGTACTATTTGAAGAAAAAAGCAAAAAACTGCGGATGCTGGAAATCCAAAACAAAAATAAAAATACCTGGAAAAACTCAGCAGGTCTGACAGCATCTGCGGAGAGGAACACAGAGGAACTGTATCCCTCTCCGCAGATGCTGTCAGACCTGCTGAGTTTTTCCAGGTATTTTCATTTTTGTTTTTACTATTTGAAGAAGATTAGGGAGTACTCCCAATGTTCTGGCCAACTTTCAGCCCTGAGACAAAAACTTCAAAAAAAACAGATTAACTATTTGTGCATCTCATTGTTATTTCTTGGTCATTGTTGGTGCCAAACGGCTGCTGTGTTTGGACATATGCAACAGTCACTACTGTCCAAAAGTAATTTATTAAATGAAGCACTTTGAAACATTTCAATGACCTGGTAAGATGCTGTATGAATAGTACTATTTCTTTCTTAGGTCTCTCCCTAATTTCTCTTCACCTCCCAGCTTATACGTTTATGGTGTAGTTCATTGGAATCTGCATTCAGTTCCCTCTCCTTTTTTGATGGAAAGTAAACGATTTCAGTTTCTCCATATCCGTTGCCTCTGTTCCGTTGATGCTATCTTCCACAACGGTGCTTCTGACATGTCTTCCTTTTTCCTCAATTGAGGAATTCCTCCCCCACCCCCGCACTGTGGTTGACAGGGCCCTCAACCATGTCTGACCCATTTCCTGTATTCCTGCCCTCACCCCTTCCCATCCCCCACAGAAACATGATAGGGTTCCCCTTGTCCTCACTTCCCACCCCACCAGCCTCCATATTCAATGGATCATTCTCCACCATTTCCGCCACCTCCATCATGATGCCACCACAAACACATCTTCCCCTCCCCTCCCCCGTCAGCATTCCAAAGGGAGCATTCCCTCTGCAACACACTGGTCCACTCCTCCATTGCCCCTAACACCTCATTTCCTTCCTACTGTACCTTCCCATGCAATGGCAGGAGATGTAACACCTGCCCTTTCACCTCCTCTCTCCTCACCGTCCAAGGGCCCAAACATTCCTTGCAGGTGAAGCAGAGATTCACTTGCACTTCTTCCAATTTAGTATACTGTATTCGCTGCTCAAAATTCGGTCTCCTCCATTGGGGGAGAGCAAACGTAGACTGCATGTCTATTTTGGGGAACAACTCCACTCAGTCCACAAGAATGACCCCTGCCCTGACATTTGAATTGCTCTCATCATCTTGCTCACATGCTCGTATTTCTGTCCTTGGCCTGCTGCATTGTTCCAATGAAACTGGAGGAACAGCACCTCATCTTCTAATTAGGTACTTTATAGCCTTCTGGACACAACACTGAGTTCAATGACTTCACACCACGAACTCTGCCCTCTAGTTGGATTTTTTTTTCTCCCAGATGCCAGTTTGTATCTTGTTTTCATGTTTTTGCTTTCAGACTTATGTCTTTAATATTCTGTTATGAACATCTACTCTGAACCAGTGCTTTGCTTCTTTACTACTATCATTACCATTCCCTTTGCCTTTTGTTTCATGACATCTTTGGTATTTGGGGTGGAATTTTCCTTGCCCGCTGACTTTGGACGTGTTCAGCAACGTGAGCAGACATGGCAAGTGGGCCAAAGGTCAATTTCGCAACATCATGAAACCAATTTGCGATCGTCCGCTCAGCCCGTTAATGGCGGGCCGCGTTTCCCACCATCGAATGTCAGGAACCTCATTGTAATACATCTGCATATTATTATAAGGCCAGCCCACCAGAATCATCCCCCAGCCCTGCTGGATTATCCATGGAAAAACATGCCAGTGCAGAACACATTATGACAAGCGTGACATGCAGAGGTCGCGACTTTCCATCAGGGCCTTGCTCACATCACGGACATCCGAGGATCAGAAGATGCTGGAGCCCGACAGGAAAGGGATCCTGGAGGAATGTCCATGGCATGCTGGATGGATTCTCATGGACATGGTTCTGCTGCAAAGCAGCTCATGGAAGTTGGAAAGTATGCGCACAACGGAAAATTATTGAGTGGGTGGGGAGGAAGGTCCAGCTGTGTTTGGGAGAGTAAGCTGTACCGGGGGTGGAAGAGGAAGGTCTAGGATCGAGTGGGAGAGAAAGGTGTGTTGGGGAGGTGATGTTGGGAGTGGGGAACGAAGGTGTCGAGGCAGGGCTGAGTTTGGGGAGGGGGAATGAAGGTATCAATGGTCATAGGTTGGGAAGGGGGGACCGACTATGGGGAGGAAGATGGGTTAATGGAAGAGAAGGCGGCAACTGGGGAGGTAGGTGTAAGGGAGGTGGAAGGTGCAAGGGAAGAAATTCAGAGGGGTAAGGGGTGTGGAGAGGGGAGGGAGTCCAAGGAGTGGAAGGAGTCTGGGGGGAGGAAGGAGTGCAAAGAGGGGAGGGAGTCGAGGGGGAGGAAGAAGTAAGGGTGGAGGAAGGAGTGGAGTGGGGGATGGAGTAAGGATGGAGGAAGAAGTAAGGGTACCTGAAGGAGTCAGGAAGGGGGAAGGACTAAGGGGGGGAAGGACTAAGGGCGGGGGGAAAGGACTAAGTGGGGGGAAGGAATTCTGGGAGGAAAGGGGTTCCAAGGGGAGAAGGAGTCCAAGGGGGGAATGTCCAGGTGAACATGCAAGGCAGGGTTCTGATGAGTCCATGACTGCCTCCTGGGATGTGAACTGAGGGCGGACGTTATATCAGGGAATGCTGAGAATGACCGAGGGCAGAGTGAGGCAGTAGGGTGGGAATGTCAGGGTTCGATAGTATCGGTAGAAGGTACTGCTTGGGACTTGGAGGCAGACATAGATCCTGGGGTGGGAAGGAGGAGGTCAGGAAGGTTAATGTGGATGGGGGTGGGATTTTCGGGAAGGAAAGGAACGTGCACGTTCACCTGGACATTCCCGAAAGGAAAGGGTGGTAGGTCACAGAGGGCAGGTGGAAGGTGATACCGGGGGGCCAACAGTAATGAGGGAAAGGAAATGGGTGACTGGGGAAGTGGAAAGGACAGGGGAACGAAAGAAAAGCTGCATTACCACCATGCTAGCTAAATCGAAAGTGAAACAAGAATTGTGATGGGCAAGATCAGGTGCTGCCTGGGAGTGTGATCAGTGGGTGGGCAGAGATGCAGGTCAACTGAAAGCGAACCCCAGCAGGCAGCATTGGAAATGCTGAGGACATTTAGCTGAGTGTGATGGAGGAAGGATCCGCGTGCGTGGGACAGTGCTTGCACAAGGCTCCGAAAGGCCCTGCCACACGCACTTCTCCTTCCAGAATCCGCCGTGGGCCGGCTGCGTGCAGCTGAACTGCTAATGGGGGGATGCAAGGGGAGGACTAGCGAAGTTGGTCAATGAAGCTGAAAGATACCATTACGCATAACTTAGTGAAAGTGAATATATTTCCAGATTGTAAAGTGACAAAACGTTTTCACCCGTGAAACCAACTATGATCAGAAAGCCTTAACTTTTGAACACCTTAGATTTCTAGGTGCTGCCTTGACATCCGCAGCAGGGGTGGAGACAGCATGTGCAATGGTTGACCCTGTTGCCTCTGATGCCTTTGGTGTGATTCCTCTAGAGAGCTGAAGCCTTGGGGGCCCAGGTTTGCTCTGGCTGTCCTCCTGTGGGCCAGCTGCATCCTCTGCAGTAATAGAGGGCAAGGTTGAGGCAAAAGGGACTTGGAGAGAGTGGACAGCCTCTGAGATTCCTGATTGGATGACCCAGGGATGTCCAGCTGCCACTCCTCCTCCCTTCGGGCGCCTGAGGGACCCGGCCTGACTACTTGAGGGGAAGGAGCACCTGGGGGGACATTGAGGTGCCCCAGTTCCCTCTCATGTTGCCACTGCAGGAACTCATCCATGGCTCCTGCGATGGACTGCAGGTCTGCACATATCTCAGTGTTCTGCTGGGCCAGGGGCTCCATGGCACCTGCCATCCTCCCAATGGAGACTTCCATAAGTGCATATGTGGGCACCACCTCATCAGAGAGCAGGCGGATGCACTCCTCTGACTCGTGTGCCACTCTGTTGAGGGCTCCCAACAGCTCTGCGTGATGCTCCCCCGCCTTCTGCTGAATCTTCGGGATGAGTTGAAAGGCTGAATCCAGAGACTCATTATCTGACTTGGATCTGACAGCTGCCTCTGCCACAGCAGCCCTCCGAATACTGGAAAGCTCAGCCAAACCTGCCTCCTCCTGCCACGGACACGAGTCCGTGCGGTGAGCGCCAGATTGTGAAGACGAACCTGCTCTAGATCTGGGTCCCACTGAAGTGTGTGTCTCTGCGCTGTGGGGGGTGTGGGTAAGCGCTGTGATGGATCTTCCAGGCTGCTTATTTCCAGCTCTTCGATGGAAGAGTCTGAAACAAAAACAAAAGTAGCTGGAAAAACTCAGCAGGTCTGACAGCATCTGCGAAGAGGAATACAGTTAACGTTTCGAGTCCGTATGACTCTTCATCAGAACAGAGTCATACGGACTCGAAACGTTAACTGTGCTCCTCTCCGCAGATGCTGTCAGACCTGCTGAGGTTTTCCAGCTATTTTTGTTTTTGTTTCAGATTTCCAGCATCCGCAGTATTTTGCTTTTATCTTAATGGAGGAGTCTGCTTGGCTGGAGGTGAGGACGTGACTGGAGCTGAGGGACTGGCTGGCTGAGGGTGTCGGTCGCTTGGCAGATCTCCCTGTGAACCAAAGTGGAGATAATGAGTGCATGGCAGCAGAGTCAAAAGCATGAGAGAGAGAGCACTCATAGTTGTGTTGAAAGAGGGATGATGAGGTGCAGGATCCTCACGTGGGTGTTCGCTGCCAACCTGACCATCACCACAGGCATGGCCCACATCAGCAAGATGGTATGCTCCTCAAAGTGAGTGACGGGCCTAATGTGGGCCACTCCAACCCCCACCGGTCTGGGATCTCTCCCTGCTGATGTGAGCAGGCTTGTGTGGTGAGCGGATCCATGGATGGGATGTGGATGTGAGCTCCAGAAGATATGAGCCTGATGGAGATGTGAGGGCGGGGGTGAGAGTTAGTGATGTTGCCCCTTGAGGTGTGAGATCTCTGTGGATGTGTGATGGGTTTGTGAGTGTGTGAATTGAACGTGATACGAAAAGTGACTTACCCTGGCAGAACGGAGGAGATCATTCATCCTTTTTCAGTACGGGGTGGCTGCCCTCTTTTGCAGAGCGTTGGCACTGACCACCACTGCCACAGCCTCCCAAGTCAGATTGGCGATGTTGCTGCCCATGTTGTGGCCAGACCCAGGGTAGAGGACATCACAGTGAGCCTCCAATGCATCCAAAAGGAGCTCGAGAAACATATCATTAAACCTGGGGGCTGCAGTTTTTTTTGCCTTTTGGGGCCATGTCTTCCATGCAGGAGCCCTGGGCTGGAAGCACTGAGAGGTGCGAGCGCGGCTGCACTTTAAATATGGCACCTGGCGTGATGAAGCAGTGAGGTGATGGCATGGCAGGTGAATGAGAGCCCGCCCGCCATTGAAACGGCGCGTTTTCCGGGAATGCATAATTAATGTGGCAGCTTTGGGACGACACAGTGTGAAAAGCCGTCATTGCGGCTGGCAGGCAAAATGTCGTTTTTCCCACCTCTACTGCACTTAGTGAAAATCTGGGATGATTCCGCCCTTGATCTCCCCCACCCTGTAAGGTATCCCTGACCTTCTCTTTTGCTCCAGCTGACCCCCAATCCCCCCTTTCGTCAACAGCGTAAAACCCATCATATTTCTACCTCTCTTCAGTTCCAAAGGAGAGTCATACGGACTTGAAATGTTAACTCTGTTTCTCTCTCCAGAGATGCTGCTGAGTTTTTCCAGCACTTTCAGTTTTCATTTCAGATCTCCAGCATTCAGTCTTTTGCTTTTATGGTTATGCGAAAAAATTTAGGTTGCTTTAAAAAGGAAGAGCCTATCACTAGGAATACTGCTAGAGCAGTGGAAATTTTTTAAAAACTGTTTTTTTAACATTGCTGAATGTGAACTTTTGGCCTTTTTAACTTCCCCTATATCACGAGAACTCATTTCACCTTTCGCCGCTGTGGGCAGGTAAATTATTTTTATGACTGTAACACTTAAAATTAACAAGTCCAAGCTAGATTGCAGATTAGAAGCAACTCAGGCGGAATCTTCCCAGCCCATGGAGCCGAGTTAGGAGACACAGGACTGGTAAATATAACTTGTTTTCAAATCCCTCCATAGCCTGGCCCCACTCTATCTCTATAACCTCCTCCAGCTCTACAACCTCCAAGATATCTCTGCTCCTCTAATTCTGGCCTCTATCACTTCCTCCTTTTAATCACTCCACCACTGATGGCCATGCATTCCATTGCCTGGGCCCTAAGCTGTACAATTCCTTCCCTGAATCTCTCCGCCCATCTGTCACACTCTCCTCCTTTAATATGCCCCTTAAAACCAACGTCTTTGGCCAAGCTCTTGGTCATCTGTCCCAATATCACATCATGTGGTTCAGTGTCAATTTTTGTTTGATACTCACTCCTGTGAAGTGCCTTGGGAATTCTTACTGTGTTAATGGGGATGTATTGTTATTAACATTGAAATAACAAAAAGATCAATGAGAAGCTCTGTTCCCTGTGACCCAGGGGCCAGGTGTGGAGTTCAGGACCAGAAATTGGATAAAAAATGATTATTCTGCAACCTATTAAGATTTAAAAGGTTTTCACTTTCAAATAACTACAAGAATCCAATGACTTTTGAAGCAGATGTATTGTTGTATGTGTAAGAGACAGGACACCATTTAACAATTAGACATTTTTATAGCCTATGGCCAGGAAATTGGGCTCCATATCTCTATTAGTGCTGGCGTTACAGATGCCCTGAATTCAAAGAATGGAACCTAAAGTTATGGATTTTCAAGGGCTTGGTGCTGGATCCTGACAAGGAGGTTAGAGGAGTTGGTTGACCTGTCAGGAGAAAGCCTACTTAAATAAAGGGACTATTACTACAGTTCCTCTTGGGCTGCAGTATGACTTGGAGGTGGAGCAGAAGCAGCAGAGAGGGAAAGCTGTGCACAGAGAGGAGAAGGAAGAGGGCTCCATACAGAAGGCAATAGCCACTAAGAGTCTTTTGAGTGTACATCTCCTATGTCCAGCTCAGCCAGGAGCAGTGTGTGAGGCATCTGCATTTCACCCGGAAGTGATCACTGAACTATGTGACCTCCCGTAAACCGACCTGCAGTCTAACAGCAGGATAAGGGTAGCACTACCAGTAGCTGTCAATGTCACTGTAGCCCTAAATTTCCACATTAGTGGATCCTTCCAGGTGTGACCAGTTAATATTAGCAACATGTATGTCCATCACTGCATCAGGGAGGTGACAGAGGCCTTGTATAGAAGGAGAGCAGATTTCACCATCTTCTCACAGGCCAGAGTGAAACAGGAGGAGACAGCATGTGGCTTTGCTAGGGCAGCAGGATTTCCAATAGTGCAAGAAACTACCAACTGGACACAAGTGCCGTGGGCCCCACATGTTAATGGGGAGATGTCTGTAACTGTAAGGGCTGCACTCGTCCAGTTGGTAGATGGTCAGGAGATTCTTTCGGTGAATGACCGTTATCCTGGTAAAAGCCACGGTGTGTTCATCCTGCACCAGTCAGCCATGCCCGCTTTCTTTGGCCCACGTCAAACCAGAAGGGGTAAGGGAATCCTGCTCTACATGTAGCTAATGACTGTCCTCTGCCACCCAACTACACAAGGACACAGCACGCCAACAACGAGAGCCATGCAGCAACCAGGAATGTCATGGAGCAAAACATCTCTGTGCTAAAACGACTGTTCCACTGCCTGGACCGCTCTAGGGGAGACCTCCTCCAAGGAAAATCAATTGAAACCGGGTCACAATCCTAACTGGAATAACTGGTATATACCTGGGTCAACCGGAACCAACCAGAAATTATTTTGCCCCTAATTTTGTCAGCCAACTTTGGGTTATGTCTGCTTGTGATTTACTGGGGGCTTGTACTCGGCTACAAGAGCAGGTCAGAGACTAGTAATCGTGCGACGAGTAACTCACCTCCTGACTCCCCAAAGCCTGTCCACCATCTACAAGGCACAAGTCAGGAGTGTGATGGAATACTCCCCACTTGTCTGGATGAGTGCAGCTCCCTACAACACTCAAGAAGCTCGACATCGTCCAGGGCAAAGCAGTCCACTTGATTGGCACCCCATCCACAAACATTCACTCCCTCCACCACCGACGCACAGTAGCAGCAGTGTGTACAATCTACAAGATGCACTGCAGGAATTCACCAAGGCTCCTTAGACAGAACCTTCCAAACCCACAGCCACTACCATCTAGAAGGACAAGGGCAGCAGATAGATGGGAACATCGCCAACTGGAATTTCCCCTCCAAGTCACTCACCATCCTGACTAAGACATATAGTGCCATTCCTTCACTGTCACTAGGTCAAAATCCTGGAACTCCCTTCCTAACAGTGCTGTGGGTGTACATATACCACATGGACTCCAGCGGTTCAAGAAGGCAGCTCACCACCTCCAAGGGCAACTAGGGATAGGCAATGAACGCTGGCCCAGTCAGCGAAGCACACATCCCATGAATGAATAAAAAATGTTTTTAAAAATTAATTTGAACTGGGGACAGACTGTAGTTGAGCATGCCCCTTACTCCGATTCATTAGGGCCACACTGGGACTCAATGTGTCCCTAGCTCTGATTTAAATGTGACTTTTGTGCAGTGAACAGTTATCAGCCTCACATCTATGGGAATGGGGCTGGTGTTTAATCTGCAATAGTTCACAGACTGGAAAAATGATCATTTCCAAAAATGAAAATTCATTATAATGTGTGTAGTTCCATTTCTGATTTTCTTTTTTGCATACAGTGAAATTACACAGGCAACATGAGATTATATGGAGAATTTCCAGGTGTTGAACCAGAGGCAAAGATAGAAGAAATAGGGAGGGATGTGGCTGAGACATTGTCTGCCTGGATCCAACATAACTGGTGCAAGGTGCCCACGCGGCCAATCCTGGTGTTGCTGTCTGCCTTTTTGCGCATGGACGCAGGCTTCGGGACCGGCATTGGGAAAGCAGTTAGCCAGCAACAACACCGCGGCCTGGTGTCACTGAAAGCTGGTCAGTATGGAGATCGGGGTGAAGACCGATGGAGAGGAAGAGGAGGAGGCGGAGGTGGTGGAGAGGAGGCAGAGGTGCTGGAGTGGAAGAGGAGGAGGTGGAGAAGGTGGAGAGGAAGAGGAGGAAGTGGAGGTGGCAGAGAGGAAGAGGAGGAGGTGGAGGTGATGGAGAGGAAGAGGAGGAAGTGGGGTGGTGGAGAGGAAGAGGAGGAGGTGCAGGAGGTGGAGAGGAAGAGGAGGAGGTGGAGTGGTGGAGAGGAAGAGGAGGAGGTGGAGGAGGTGGAGAGGAAGAGTAGTGGTGGAGGTGGTGGAGAGATAGAGGAGGAGGTAGAGGGGGTGGAGAGGGAGAGGAGGAGGTGGAGGTGGTGGAGAGGAAAAGGTGGAGGTGGAGGAGGTGGAGAGGAAGAGGAGGAGGTGGAGGTGGTGGAGAGATATAGGAAGAGGTGGAGGTGGTGGAGAGGAAGAGGAGGAAGCGGAGGTGGTGGAGAGGAAAAGGAGGAGGTGGAGGTGGTGGAGAGAAAGAGGAGCACATGGAGGTGGTGGAGAGGAAAAGAAGGACATGGAGGTGGTGGAGAGGAAGAGGAGTAGTTGTAGGTGGTGGAGAGTAAGAGAAGGAGGTGGAGGAGGTGGAAAGATAGAGGAGGAGCTGGAGGTGGTGGAGAGGAAGAGGAGGTGGAGGTGGTGGAGAGAAAGAGGAGGAGGTGGGAGTGGTGGAGAGATAGAGGTAGAGGTGGAGGTGGTGGAGAGATAGAGGTGGAGGTGGAGGAGGTGGAGAGGAAGAGGAGGAGGTCGAGGTGGTGGACAGGAGGTAGAGGTGGTGGAGAGGAAGAAGAAGTGGAGGTGGTGCAGAGGAGGTGGAGGTGATGGAGGTAGTGGAGAGGAAGATGAGGAGGCGGAAGTGGTGGAGAGGAAGAGGAGGAGGTGGGAGTGGTGGAGAGTAAGAGGATGAGGTGGAGGTGGTGGAGAGGAAGAGGAGGAGCTGGAGGTGGTGGAGAGGAGGTGGAGGTGATGGAGAGGAAGAGGAGGATGTCGAGGTGGTGGAGAAATAGAGGAGGAGGTAGAGTTATTGGAGATATAGAGGTAGAGGTGGTGGAGAGGAAGAGGAGGAGATGGAGGTGGTAGAGAGGAAGAGGAGGAGGCAGAGGAGGTGGAGAGGTAGAGGAGGAGGTGTAGGTGGTGAAGAGGAAGAGGAGGAGGTAGAGGTGGTGGAGAGCAGGTGGATGTGGTGGAGCGGAAGAGGAGGGGATGGAGGTGGTGGAGAGATAGAGGAGGAGGTGGAGGTGGTGGAGAGTAAGAGGAGGAGGTGGAGGTGGTGGAGAGTAAGAGGAGGAGGTGGAGCTGATGGAGAAGAAGAGGAGGATGTGGGGTTCGTGGAGAGGAAGAGCAGGAGCTGCAGGTGGTGGAGAGATAGAGGAGGAGGTGGAGGTGGTGGAGAGGAAGAGGAGGAGGGGGAGTTGGCGGAGAGGAAGAGGAGGAGGTGGAGGTGGTGGAGAGATAGAGGTGCAGTTGGAGGTGGTGGAGAGACAGAGGAGGAGGTGGATGTGGTGGTGGTGGAGAGATAGAGGTGGAGTTGGAGATGGTGGAGAGGAAGAGGAGGAGGTGGAGGTGTTGGAGAGATAGAGGAGGAGGTGGATGTGGTGAAGAGATAGAGGAGGAGGTGGAGATGGTGGAGAGGAGGTGGTGGAGAGGAAGAGGAGGGAGAGGAGGAGGTGGAGAGGAGGTGGAGATGGTGGTGAGGAAGAGTGCATTTGGAGGTGGTGGAGAGATAGAGGTGGAGGTGCTGCAGAGGAAGAGGAGGAGGCGGAGATGTCAGAGATGAAGAAGAGCAAACAGAGCTGGTGGAGAGGAAGAAGAGGAGGCAGAGGTGGTGGAGAGGAAGAGGAGGAGGCGGAGATGGTGGAGAGAGAGAGGAGGAAGTGGAGGTAGTGGAGAGGTTGAGGAGGAAGTGGAGGGGTGGAGTGATAGAGGTGGAGGTGAATGTGGTGGAGAGGATGAGGAGGAGGTGGAGGTGCTGGAGAGGAAGGGGGGAGGCCGAGATGTTGGAGCGGCAGAGGAGGAAGCGGAGGTGATGGAGAGGAAGAGGAGGAGGTGGAGTTGGTGGAGAGATAGAGGAGGAGGTGGAGGTGGTGGAGAGGACGAGCAGGAGGTGGATGTGGTGCAGAGGAAGAGGAGGAGGCGGAGATGTTAAAGAGGAAGAGGAGGAGGTGGAGGTGATGGAGAGGCAGAGGAGGAGGCGGAGGTGGTGGCGCAGAAGAGGAGGATGTGCAGATGGTGGAGAGGAAGAGGAGAAAGAGGAGGTGGTGGAGAGCAAGAGGAGGAGGTGGACGTGGTGGAGAGATAGAGGTCGAGGTGGAGGTGTTGGAGAGGATAAGGAGGAGGTGGCAGCGCTGGAGAGGAAGAGGAGGAGGCGGAGGTGGTGGAGAGGAAGAGGAGGAGGCGGAGGTTGTGGAGAGATAGAGAAGGAGGACGTGGAGGTGCTGGAGAGATAGAGGAGATGGAGGTGATGGAGAGGAAGAAGAGGAGGTGGAGGTAGTGGAGAAATAGAGGAGGAGGTGGAGGTGGTTGAGAGGAGGTGGAGGTGGTGGAGAGGATGATGAGGAGTTGGAGGTTGTGGAGCATAAGAGGAGGATGCGCAGGTGGTGGACAGGAAGAGATGGAAGCGGAGGTGGTGGAGAGGAAGTGGAGGGGATGGAAGTGGTGAAGAGATAGAGGAGGAGGTGGAGGTTGTAGAGAGATAGAGGAGGAGGTGGTGAAAAGAAAGAGAAGGAGGTGGTGGTAGTGGAGAGGAGGTGGAGGTGGTGAAGAGGAACATGAGGAGGTGGAAGTGGTGGAGAGGAGGTGGAGGTGGTGATGAGGAACATGAGGAGGTGGAAGTGGTGGAGAGGAAGAGGATGATGTGCAGGTAGTGGACAGGAAGAAATGGAAGCAGTGGTGGTGGAGAGGAAGAGGAGGAGTTGGAAGTGATGAAGAGATAGAGGAGGAGGTGGAGGTTGTGGAGAGATAGAGAAGGAGGTGGTGGAGAGGAAGCGGAGGAGGTGGCGGTGGTGAAGTGGAAGTGGAGGTTGTGAAGAGGAACATGAGGGTGTGGAGGTGGTGGAGAGGAAGAGGAGGAGGTCGAAATGGAGAAGAGATAGAGGAGGAGGTGGAGGTGGTGGAGAGGAAGAGGAGGAGGTGGAGGTGGTGGAGAGGTAGAGGAGGAGGTGGACGTGGTGGACAGGAAGAAATGGAAGCGGTGGTGGTGGAGAGGAAGAGGAGGTGTTGGAAGTGATGAAGAGATAGAGGAGGAGGTGGAGGTTGTGGAGAGATAGAGAAGGAGGTGGTGGAGAGGAAGCGGAGGAGGTGGCGGTGGTGAAGAGGAGGTGGAGGTTGTGAAGAGGAACAAGAGGAAGAGGAGGAGGTCGAAATGGAGAAGAGATAGAGGAGGAGGTGGAGGTGGTGGAGAGGAAGAGGAGGAGGTGGAGGTGGTGGAGAGGAAGAGGAGGAGGTGGACGTGGTGGAGAGGAGGTGGAGGTGGTGAAGAGATAGGAGGATGTTGGAGGTTGTGGAGAGGAAGAGGAGGTGGTGGACCTGGTGGAGAGATAGAGCAGGAGGTGGAGGTGGTGGAGTGACAGAGGGAGAGGTGGTGGAGAGGAAGAGGAGGAGGTGGAGGTGGTGGAGAGATGGAGGTGCAGTTGGAGGTGGTGGAGAGATAAAGGAGGAGTTGGAGGTGGTAGAGAGATAGACGAGGAGGTGGAGGTTGTGGAGATATAGAGGTGGAGGTGGCGTAGAAGAGGTGGAGGTGGTGGAGAGGAAAAGGAGGAGGTGGAGGTGGTGGGGAGATAGAGGAGGAGGTGGAGGTAATGGAGAGGTTAAGGTGGAGATGGTGGAGAAAAAGAGGAGGAGGTGGAGGTGGTAGAGAGATAGAGGAGGAGATGGTGAGGAGGAAGAGGAGGAGGTGGAGGTGGTGGAGAGGAGGTGGAGGTGGTGAAGAGGAACATGAGGATGTGGAGGTGGTGGAGAGGAAGAGGAGGAGGCAGAGGTGCTGGAGAGGAAGCAGAGGATGTGGACGTGGTGGAGCGGAAGATGAGGAGGCGGAAGTGGTGGAGCAGAAGAGGAGGATGTGCAGATGGTGGAGAGGAAGAGAAGAAAGCGGAGGTGGTGGATAGGAAGAGGAGGAGGTGGAAGTGGTGGAGAGATAGAGGAGGAGGTGGCAGTGTTGGAGAGGAAGTTGAAAAGGCAAAGGTGGTGGAGATAGAGAGGAGGAGGTGGAGGTGATGGAGAAGAAGAGGAGGAGGTGGAGGTGGTGGCGAGATAGAGGTTGAGGTGGAGGTGTTGGGGAGGATAAGGAGGAGGTGGCGGCGCTTGAGAGGAAGAGGAGGAAGCGGGGGTGGGGGAGAGGAAGAGGAGGAGGCGGAGGTGGTGGAGAGATAGAGAAGGAGGAGTTGGAGGTGCTGGAGAGTTTGAGGAGATAGAGGTGATGGAGAGGAAGAGGAGGAGGTGGAGGTGGTGGAGAGATAGAGGAGGAGGTGGAGGTGGTGGAGAGGAAGAGGAGGAGGTGGAGGTGGGTGTGGTGGAGAGGAGGTGGAGGTGGTGGAGAGGAAGATGAGGAGTTGGAGGTGGTGGAGCATAAGAGGAGGATGTGCAGGTGGTGGACAGGATGAGATGGAAGCGGAGGTGGTGGAGAGGAAGAGGAGGAGGTGGAAGTGGTGAAGAGATAGAGGAGGAGGTGGAGGTTGTGGAGAGATAGAGGAGGAGGTGGTGGAGAGGAAGAGGAGGAGGTGGAGGTGGTGGAGAGGAGGTGGAGGTGGTGGAGAGGAAGAGGAGGAGGTCGAAATGGAGAAGAGATAGAGGAGGAGGTGGAGGTGGTGGACAGGAAGAGGAGGTGGAGGTGGTGGAGAGGTGGTGGAGGTGGAGAAGAGATAGCGGAGGAGGTGGAGATTGTGGAGAGGAAGAGGAGGTGCTGGAAGTGGTGAAGAGATAGAGGAGGAGTTGGAGGTTGTGGAGAGATAGAGGAGGAGGTGGAGGTGGTGGAGAGATGGAGGTGCAGGTGGAGATGGTGGAGAGATAGAGAAGGAATTGGAGGTGGTGGAGAGAGAGGAGGAGGTGGAGGTTGTGGAGAGAGAGAGGAGGAGGTGGAGGTTGTGGAGATATAGAGGTGGAGGTGGCGCAGAAGAGGTGGAGGTGGCAGAGAGGATAAGGAGGAGATGTAGCTGGTGGAGAGGAAGAGGAGAAGGTGGAGGTGGTGGAGATATAGACGAATAGGTGGAGGTTGTGGAGATATAGAGGAGGAGGTGGTGGAGAGGAAGAGGAGGAGGTGCAGGTGGTGGAGAGGAGGTGGAGGTGGTGAAGAGGAACATGCGGAATTGGAAGTGGTGGAGAGGAAGAGGAGGAGGTCAAAATGGAGAAGAGATAGAGGAGGAGGTGGAGGTAGTGGAGAGGAAGAGGAGGAGGTGGAGGTGGTGGAGAGGAGGTGGAGGTGGTGAAGAGATAGAGGAGGAGGTGGAGGTTGTGGAGAGGAAGAGGAGGTGGTGGAAGTGGTGAAGTGATAGAGGAGGATGTGGAGGTTGTGGAGATATAGAGGTGGACGTGGCGCAGAAGAGGTGGAGGTGGCGGAGAGGATAAGGAGGAGATGGAGCTGGTGGAGAGGAAGAGGAGGAGGTGGAGGTGGTGGAGAGGAAGACGAGGAGTTGAAGGTAGTGGAGCATAAAAGGAGGATGTGCAGGTGGTGGACAGGAAGTGATGGAATCGGAGGTGGTGGAGAGGAAGAGGAGGAGGTGGAAGTGGTGAAGAGATAGAAGAGGAGGTAGAGGTTGTGGAGAGATAGAGGAGAAGGTGTAGGTGGAGGTGGAGGTGGTGGAGAGGAAGAGGAGGAGGTGGAGGTGGTGGAGAGATAGAGGAGGAGGTGGTGGAGAGGAGGAGGAGGAGGTGGAGGTGGTGGAGAGGAGGTGGAGGTGGTGAAGAGGAACATGAGGAGGTGTAGGTGATGGAGAGGAAGAGGAGGAGGTGGAGGTTGTGGAGTGATGAAGGTGCAGTTGGAGGTGGTGGAGAGATAGAGGTTGAGATGGTGGAGAGGAAGAGGAGGAGGTGGAGGTGGTGGAGAGATAGAGGAGGAGGTGGAGGTGGTGGAGAGATAAAGGTGGAGATGGTGGAGAGGAAGAGGAGGTTGTGGAGGTGGTGGAGAGATAGAGGACGAGGTGGAGGTTGTGCAGATATAGAGGAGGAGGTGGAGGTGGTGGAGAGGAAGTGGAGGAGGTCAAAGTGGAGAAGAGATAGAGGAGGAGGTGGAGGTGGTGGAGAGGAAGAAGAGGAGGTGGAGGACGTGGAGATATAGAGGAGAAGGCGGAGGTGCTGGAGAGGAAGAAGAGGAGGTGGAGCTGGTGAAGAGGAAGATGAAGAGGCGGAGGTGGTGGAGAGATTGAGGAGGAGGTGGAGGTGGTGGAAAGGAAGAGAAAGAGGTGGAGGTGATGGAGAGCAAGAGGAGGAGGTGGAGGTGGTGGACAGATAAAGGAGGAGGTGGAGGTCGTGGAGAGATAGAGTTGGAGGTGGTGGAGAGGAAGAGGAGGAGGCAGAGGTGGTCGAGAGATAGAGGAGGAAGTGGTAGTGATGGAGAGGAAGAGGAGGAGGTGGAGATGGTGATATTGAAGTGGAGGATGTGGAGGCAGTAGAGAGGAAGAGCAATAGGTGGAACTGGTGGAGAGGAAGAGGAGGAGGCAGAGGTAGTGGAGAGGAAGAGGAGGAATCTGAGGTGTGGAGAGAAAGAGGAGGAGGTGGAGTTGGTGGAGAAATAGAGGAGGAGGTGGAGGTGGAGAAGATGAAGAGGAGGAGGTGGAGTTGTTGGAGAGGAAGAGGAAGTGGTGGAGTTGGTTGAGAGGAAGAGGAGGAGGCAGTGATGTTGGAGAGGAGGTGGAGGTAGTTGATGTGGTGGAGTGGAAGATGAGGAGGTGGAGGTGATGGAGAGGAAGAGGAGGAGCTGGAGGCTGTGGAGAGGAAGAGGAGGAGGTGGAGGTGGAGGAGAGGAAGAGGAGGAGGTCAAAGTGGTGGAGAGGAAGAGGAGGATGTGGAGGTCGTGGAGAGATAGCGGTGGAGGTGGTGGAGGGGATGAGGAGGAGGTGAAGGTGGTAGAGAAATAGAGGAGGAGGTGGAGGTGCTGGAGAGCAAGTGGAGAAGGTGGAGGTGGTAGAGAGGAGCTGGAGGTGGTAGAGAGGAAGAGGAGTAGGTGTGGTGGTGGAGAGGAAGAGGAGGAGTTGGAGGCGGTGGAGAGATAGAGGTGGAGGTAGAGGTGGTGGAGAGATAGAGAATGAGGAGGAGGCGGTGGAGGGGAAGAGGAGGTGGTGGAGGTGGTGGAGAGGAAGAGGAGGAGGTGGAGGTGCTGTAGAGGAAGAGGAGGAGGCGGAGGTGGTGGAGAGGAGATGGAGTTGCTGAAGGCGGTGGTGAGGAAGATAAGGAGGCAGAGGTATTGGAGAAGAAGAGGAGGAGGTGCAGGTGGTGGTGAGGAAGAGGAGATAGCACAGGTGGTGGAGAGGAAGAGGAAGAGGTGGAGCTAGTGGAGAGATAGAGGAGGAGGTGGAGTTATTGGAGAGGACGATGAGGAGCTGGATTTGGTGGAGAGAAAGAGGAGGAGGCAGAGGTGATGGAGAGGAAGAGAAGGAGGTGGAAGTGGTGGAGAGGAAGAGGAGGAATTAGAGGTGGTGGAGAGGAAGAGGAGGAGGTGGCGGTGGTGGACAGATAGAGGAGTAGGTGGAGGTGGTGGAGATGTAGATGTGGAGGAGGAGCTTGTGGAGAGGAGGTGGAGGTGGTGCATGTGAAGAGGAGGAGGTGGAGGTCCTGGAGAGGAAGATGAGGAGGTGGAGGGATTGGAGGGGAAGAGGAATAGGTGGAGGTAGTGGAGAGGAAGAGGAGGAGGCAGAGGTGGTGGAGAGGAGGTGGAGTTGGTTAAGTTGGTAGAGAGGGAGATGAGGAGGTGGAGGTGATGGAGAGGAAGAGGTGGCGGTGGAGGTTGTGGAGACATAGATGTGGAGATGGTGGAGAGGAAGAGGAGGAGGTGGAGGTGGTGGAGAGGAAGGAGAGGAGGTGGAAGTGGTGGAGAACAACAGGAGGAGGTGGAAGTGGTTAAAAGATCGATGACAAGGCAGAGGTGGTGGAGAGGAAAAGGAGGAGGTGGTGGTGGAGAGGAAGAGGTGGAGGTCGCGGTGGTGAAGAGATAGAGGAGGCGGTGGAGGTTGTGGAGAGATAGATCTGGAGATGGTGGAGAGGAAGAGGAGGAGGTGGAGTTGGTGGAGAGGGAGAGGAGGAGGTGAAGGTGGTTGAGAGGAGCTGGAGTTGGTGGATGTGGTGGAGAGCAAGACGAGGAGGGGGAGATGGTGGAGAGGAAGAAGAGAAGGTGGAAGTGTTGGAGAGGAAGTGGAGGAGGTGGTGGTGGTGGAGAGATCGAGGACAAAGCAGAGGTGGTGGAGAGGAAGAGGAGGAGCTTCAGCTGGAGGAGAGGAAGATGAGGAGGTGGAGGTGTTGGAGAGAAAGGGGAGGAGTTGGAGCTGATGGAGAGGAAGAAGAGGAAGTGGAGGTGGTGGAGAGGAGGTGGAGTTGGTGGAGAGGAAGAGGAGGAGCTCGAGGTGGTGGAGAGTAAGAGGATGTGGCAGAGTTGGTGGAGAGGAAGAGGAGGAAGCGGAGGTGGTGGAGAGGATAAGGAGGAGGCGGAGATGGTGGAGAGATAGAGGAGGAGGTGGTGGAGAGGAAGAGGAGAAGGTTGAGGTGGTGGAGAGGAAGAGGAGGAGTTGGAGATGGTGGAGAGATAGAGGTGGTGGTGGAGGTGGTTGGGAGATAGAGGATGAGGAGGAGGTGGTGGAGAGGAATAGGAGGAGGTGGAGGTGATGGAGAATATGAGGAGACGGAGGTGGTGGAGGCGAAGAGGATGAGGTGGAGGTCGTGGACAGATAGAGGAGAAGGTGGAGGTGGTGGAGAGATAGAGGTGGAGCTGGCAGAGAGGAAGAGCAGGAGGTGGAGGTGGTGGAGAGGAGGTGTAGTCGCTGAAGGTCGTGGAGCGGAAGATAAGGAGGCGGAGGTGTTGGAGATGAAGAGGAGGAGGTGCAGGTGGTGGAGAGGAAGAGGAGGAAGCAGAGGTGGTGGAGAAAAAGAGGAGAAGGTGGAGGTGGTGGAGAGATAGAGGAGGAGGTGGATGTTGTGGAGAGATAGAGGAGGAGGTGGAAGTGGTGGAGAGGAAGAGGAGGAGGTGGAGGTGGTGGAGAGGAGGTGGAGGTGGTGGAGAGGAAGATGAGGAGTTGGAGGTGGTGGAGAATAAGAGGAGGATGTGCAGGTGGTGGACAGGAAGAGATGGGAGCGGAGGTGGTGGAGTGGAAGAGGAGGAGGTGGAGGTTGTGGAGAGATAGAGGAGGAGGTGGAGGTGGTGGAGAGATAGAGGTGGAGCTGGCAGAGACAAAGAGCAGGAGGTGGAGGTGGTGGAGAGGAGGTGTAGTCGCTGAAGGTCATGGAGCAGAAGATAAGGAGGCGGAGGTGTTGGAGATGAAGAGGAGGAGGTGGAGGTGGTGGAGAGGAAGATGAGGAGGCAGAGGTGGTGGAGAGGAAGAGGAGGATGTTGAGGTGCTGGAGAGATATAGAAGGAGGTGAAGGTGTTGGAGCGGAAGAGATGGAGGTGGAGGTGGTGGAGAGATAGAGGAGGAGGCAGAGGTGGTGTAGAGGAAGAGGAGGAGATGGAGGTGGTGGAGAGGAAGATGAGACGGTGGAGGTTGGGGAGAGATAGAGGTGGAGCTGGTGGAGAGAAAGAGGAGGAGGTGGAGGTTGTGCATAGGAGGTGCAGTTGGTGAAGATGGTTAAGAGGAAGATAAGGAGGCGGAGGTATTGGAGATGAAGAGGAGGAGGTGCAGGTGGTGGAGAGGAAGAGGTGGAAGCAGAGGAGTTGGAGAGGAAGAGGAGGAGGTGGAGGTGGTGGAGAGATAGAGGAGGTGGAGGTGTTGGAGAGGACGAGGTGGAGGTCGCAGTGATGAAGAGATAGAGGAGGCGGTGAAGGTTGTGGAGAGATAGAGCTGCAGATGGTGGAGAGGAAGAGAAGGAGGTGGAGTTGGTGGAGAGGGAGAGGAGGAGGCGGAGGTGGTTGAGAGGAGCTGGAGGTGGTGGAGGTGGTGCAGAGCAAGACGAGGAGGGGGAGATGGTGGAGAGCAAGAGGAGGAGGAGCAGCTGGTGGAGAGGAAGAAGAGGAGGTGGAAGTCTTGGAGAGGAAGAGGAGGAGGTGGTGGTGGTGGAGAGATCGAGGACAAGGCAGAGGTGGTGGAGAGGAAGAGAAGGAGCTGCAGCTGGTGGAGAGGAAGATGAGGAGGTGGAGGTTGCGGAGAGGAAGAGGAGGAGTTGGAGGTGATGGAGAGGAAGAAGAGGAGGTTGAGGTGGTGGAGAGGAGGTGGAGTTGGTGGAGAGGAAGAGGAGGAGCTGGAGGTGGTGGAGAGAAAGAGGGGGAGCTGGAGGTGGTGGAGAGTAAGAGGAGGAGGCAGAGTTTGTGGAGAGGAAGAGGAGGAAGCGGAGGTGGTGGAGAGGATAAGGAGGAGGCGGAGTTGGTGGAGAGATAGAGGAGGAGGTGGTGGAGAGGAAGAGGAGAATGTTGAGGTGGTGGAGAGGAAGAGGAGGAGTTGGAGGTGGTGGAGAGACAGAGATGATGGAGGTGGTTGAGAGATAGAGGATGAGGAGGAGGTAGTGGAGGCGAATAGGAGGAGGTGGAGGTGATGGAGAAGAAGATGAGGAGACGGAGGTGGTGGAGGGGAAGAGGATGAGGTGGAGGTCATGGACAGATAGAGGAGGATGTGGAAGTGGTGGTGAGATAGAGGTGGAGCTGGCAGAGAGGAAGAAGATGAGGTGGAGGTGGTGCAGAGGAAGTGTAGTCGCTGAAGGTCATGGAGCGGAAGATAAGGAGGCGGAGCTGTTGGAGATGAAGAGGAGGAGGTGTAGGTGGTGGAGAGGAAGAGGAGGAAGCAGAGGTGGTGGAGAGGAAGAGGAGGAGGTGGAGGTGCTGGTAAGATAGAGGAGGGGGTGGATGTGTAGGAGAGGAAGAGAAGGAGGTGGTGGAGAGGAAGAGGAGGAGGTGGAGGTGGTGGAGATGTAGGGGTGGTGGAGGAGGTTGTGGAGAGGAGGCGGAGGTGGTCGAAGTGAAGAGGAGGTGGAGGTTGTGGAGAGGATGATGAAGAGGTGGAGGTGGTGGAGAGGAAGAGGAACAGGTGGAGGTGGTGTAGAGAATGAGGAGGAGGCTGAGGTGGTGGAGAGGAGGTGGAAGTGGTGGAGAGCAAGATGAGGAGGTGGAGGTGGAGGTGATGGAGAGGAAGAGGAGGAGGTGGAGGTTGTGGAGAGGAAGAGGAGGAGGTAAAGGTGGTGGAGAGATAGAGTAGGCAGTGGAGGTGGTAGAGAGGAAGAGGAGGAGGTGGTGGGGGTGGAGAGGAAGAGGTGGAGGTGCTGGAGAGATAGATGAAGCGGTGGAGATTGTGGAGAGATAGAGGTGGAGCTGGCGGAGAGAAAGAGGAGGTGGTGGAGGTGGTGGATAAGAGGTGCAGTTGGTGAAGGTGCTTGAGAGGAAGATAAGGAGGCGGAACTGTTTGAGATGAAGAGGAGGAGGCGCAGGTGGTGGAGAGGAAGAGGAGGAAGCAGAGGAGGTGGAGGTGGCGGAGAGGATAAGGAGGAGGTAGAGTTGGTGGAGAGGAATAGGAGGAGGTGGAGGTGGTGGAGAGGAGGTGGATGTGGTGAAGGGATAGAGGAGGAGGTGGAGGTTGTGGAGAGTAAGAGGAGGTGGTGGAAGTGGTGAAGAGATAGAGGAGGAGGTGGAGGTTGTGGAGAGATAGAGGAGGAGGTGGAGGAGAGGAAGAGGAGGATGTGGAGGTGGTGGAGAGGAAGAGATGGAAGCGGAGGTGGTGGAGAGCAAGAGGAGGAGGTGGAGGTGGTGGAGAGATAGAGGAGGTGGTGGAGGTTGTGGAGAGATAGCGGTGGAGATGGTGGAGAGGAAGGGGAGGAGATGGAGTTGGTGGAGGGGGAGAGGAGGAGGCGGAGGTGGTTGATAGGAGCTGGAGGTGGTGGAGGTGGTGGAGAGCAAGATAAGGAGGGGGAGGTGGTGGAGAGCAAGAGGAGGAGGAGCAGCTGGTGGAGAGGAAGAAGAGGAGGTGGAAGTGTTGGAGAGGAAGAGGAGGAGGTGGTGGTGGTGGAGAGATCGAGGAAGATGAGGAGGTGGTGGAGAGGAAGAGGAGGAGCTGCAGCTGGTGGAGAGGAAGATGAGGAGGTGGAGGTTGTAGAGAGGAAGAGGAGGAGCTGGAGGTGGTGGAAAGGAATTGGAGGAGCTCGAGGTAGTGTTGAGTAAGAGGAGGAGGCAGAGTTGGTGAAGAGGAAGAGGAGGAAGTGGAGGTGGTGGAGAGGATAAGGAGGAGGCGGAGTTGGTGGAGAGATAGAGGAGGAGGTGGTGGAGAGGAAGAGGAGAATGTTGAGGTGGTGGAGAGGAAGAGGAGGAGTTGGAGGTGGTGGAGAGACAGAGGTGGTGGTGGAGGTGTTTGAGAGATAGAGGATGAGGAGGAGTTGGTGGAGAGGAATAGTAGGAGGTGGAGGTGATGGAGAAGAAGATGAGGAGACGGAGGTGGTGGAGGGGAAGAGGATGAGGTGGAGGTCGTGGACAGATAGAAGAGGATGTGGAAGTGGTGGTGAGATAGAGGTGGAGCTGGCAGAAAGGAAGAGGAGGAGGTGGAGGTGGTGGAGAGGAGGTGTAGTCGCTGAAGGTCATGGAGCGGAAGATAAGGAGGCAGAGGTGTTGGAGATGAAGAGGAGGAGGTGCAGGTGGTGGAGAGGAAGAGGAGGAAGCAGAGGTTGTGGAGAGGAAGAGGAGGAGGTGGAGGTGCTGGTGAGATAGAGGAGGAGGTGGATGTGTTGGAGATGAAGAGAAGGAGATGGTGGAGAGGAAGAGGAGGAGGTGGAGGTGGTGGCGAGATAGAGGTTGAGGTGGAGGTGTTGGAGAGGATAAGGAGGAGGTGGCGGCGCTTGAGAGGAAGAGGAGGAGGTGGAGGTGGTGGAGAGATGGAGGTGGAGGTGGTGGAGAGGAAGAGGAGGAGGAGGAGGTGGTGGAGAGATAGAGGAGGTGGTGGAGGTTGTGGAGAGATAGAGGTGGAGAGTAAGAGGAGGAGGTGGAGGTGGTGGAGAGATAGAGGAGGACGTGGTGGAGACAAGAGGAGGAGGTGGAGGTGGTGGAGAGGAGGTGGAGGTGGTGAAGAGGAACATGAGGAGGTGGAGGTGGTGGAGAGGAAGTGGAGGAGGTGGAGGCGGTGGAGAGATGGAGGTGCAGTTGGAGGTGGAGGAGAGATAGAGGTGGAGATGGTGGAGAGGAAGAGGAGGAGGTGGAGGTGGTGGAGAGATAGAGGTACAGATGGTGGAGAGGAAGAGGAGGAGGTGGAGGTGGTGGAGAGATAGAGGAGGAGGTGGTGGAGAGGAAGAGGAGGAGGTGGAGGTGGTGGAGAGGAAGAGGAGGAGGTGGACGTTGTGGAGATATAGAGGAGCAGGTGGAGGTGGTGGAGAGGAAGAGGAGGAGGTCAAAGTGGAGAAGAGATAGAGGAGGAGGTGGAGGTGGTGGAGAGGAAGTGGAGCAGGTGGAGGACGTGGAGATATAGAGGAAAAGGCGGAAGTGCTTGAGAAGAAGAAGAGGTGGTGGAGGTGGTGAAGAGGAAGATGAAGAGGCTGAGGTGATGGAGAAATTGAGGAGGAGGTGGAGGTGGTGGAAAGGAAGAGAAAGAGGTGGAGGTGATAGAGAGCAAGAGGAGGAGGTGGAGGTGGTGGACAGATAAACGAGGAGGTGGAGGTCATGGAGAGATAGAGTTGGAGGTGGTGGAGAGGAAGAGGAGGAGGCAGAGGTGGTGGAGAGATAGAGGAGGAAGTGGTGGTGATGGAGAGGAAGAGGAGGAGGTGGAGATGGTGATATTGAAGTGGAGGATGTGGAGGCGGTGGAGAGGAAGATGAAGAGGCGGAGGTGGTGGAGAAATTGAGGAGGAGGTGGAGGTGGCGGAAAGGAAGAGAAAGAGGTGGAGGTGATGGAGAGCAAGAGGAGGAGGTGGGGATGGTGATATGGAAGTGGAGGATGTGGAGGCGGTGGAGAGGAAGTGCAATAGGTGGGACTGGTGGAGAGGAAGAGGAGGAGGCAGAGGTGGTGGAGAAGAAGAGGAGGAAGCTGAGGTGGTGGAGAGGAAGAGGAGGAGGTGGAGTTGGTGGAGAAATAGAGGAGGAGGTGGAGGTGGTGAAGATGAAGAGGAGGAGGTGGAAGTGGCGCAGAAGAGGAGGAGGTGGAGGTGTTGGAGAGATAGACGAGGAGGTAGAGGTGGTGGAGATGAAGAGGTGGAGGAGGAGCTTGTGGAGCGGAGGTGGAGGAAGTGGAGATCAAGAGGAGAAGGCGGAGGTGGTGGGGAGAGAGAGGAGGTGGTGAAGAGGAAGATGAGGAGGTGGAGGTGGTGGAGAGGAACAGGAGGAGGTGGAGGCGTTGGAGAGGAAGAGGAGGAGGTGGAGTTGGTTGAGAGAAAGAGGAGGAGGCAGAGGTGCTGGAGAGGAGGTGGAGGTAGTTGATGTGGTGGAGTGGAAGATGAGGAGGTGGAGGTGATGGAGAGGAAGAGGAGGAGGTGGAGGCTGTGGAGAGGAAGAGGAGGAGGTGGAGTTGGAGGAGAGGAAGAGGAGGAGGTCAAAGTGTTGGAGAGGAAAAGGAGGATGTGGCGGTCGTGGAGAGATAGCAGTGGAGGTGGTGGAGGGGATGAGGAGGAGGTGGAGGTGGTAGAGAAATAGAGGAGGAGGTGGAGGTGGTGGAGAGATAGTGGTGGAGCTGGCAGAGAGGAAGGGCAGGAGGTGGAGGTGGTGGAGAGTAGGTGTAGTCGCTGAAGGTCGTGGAGCGGAAGATAAGGAGGCGGAGGTGTTGGAGATGAAGAGGAGGAGGTGCAGGTGGTGGAGAGGAAGATGAGGTGGCGGAGGTGGTGGAGAGTAAGAGGAGGAGGTGGAGGTGCTGGACAGATATAGGAGGAGGTGAAGGTGTTGGAGATGAAGAGAAGGAGGTGGAGGTGGTGGAGAGATAGAGGAGAAGGCAGAGGTGGTGGAGAGGAAGATGAGACGGTGGAGGTTGGGGAGAGATAGAGGTGGAGCTCGCACAGAGAAAGAGGAGGAGGTGGAGGTTGTGGATAGCAGGTGCAGTTGGTGAAGGTGGTTGAGAGGAAGATAAGGAGGCGGAGGTATTGGAGATGAAGAGGAGGAGGTGCAGGTGGTGGAGAGGAAGAGGAGGAAGCAGAGGAGTTGGAGAGGAAGAGGAGGAGGTGGAGGTGGTGGAGAGATAGAGGAGGTGGAGGTGTTGGAGAGGACGAGGTGGAGGTCGGGGTGCTAAGAGATAGAGGAGGCGGTGAAGGTTGTGGAGAGATAAAACTGGAGATGGTGGAGAGGAAGAGAAGGAGGTGGAGTTGGTGGAGAGGGAGAGGAGGAGGCGGAGGTGGTTGAGAGGAGCTGGAGGTGCTGGAGGTGGTGGAGAGCAAGACGAGGAGGGGGAGGTGGTGGAGAGCAAGAGGAGGAGGAGCAGCTGGTGGAGAGGAAGAAGAGGAGGTGGAAGTCTTGGAGAGGAAGAGGAGGAGGTGGTGGTGGTGGAGAGATCGAGGACAAGGCGGAGGTAGTGGAGAGGAAGAGGAGGAGCTGCAGCTGGTGGAGAGAAAGATGAGGAGGTGGAGGTTGTGGAGAGGATGAGGAGGAGTTGGAGGTGATGGAGGGGAAGAAGAGGAGGTTGAGGTGGTGGAGATGAGGTGGAGATGGTGGAGAGTAAGAGGAGGTGGCAGAGTTGGTGGAGAGGAAGAGGAGGAAGCGGAGGTGATGGAGAGGATAAGGAGGAGGCGGAGTTGGTGGAGAGATAGAGGAGGAGGTGGTGGAGAGGAAGAGGAGAATCTTGAGGTGGTGGAGAGGAGTTGGAGGTGGTGGAGAGACAGAGGTGGTGGTGGAGGTGGTTAAGGGATAGAGGATGGGGAGGAGGTCGTGGAGAGGAATAGGAGGAGGTGGAGGTGATGGAGAAGAAGATGAGGAGACGGAGGTGGTGGAGGGGAAGAGGATGAGGTGGAGGTCGTGGACAGATAGAGGAGGATGTGGAAATGGTGGTGAGATAGAGGTGGAGCTGGCAGAGAGGAAGAGGAGGAGGTGGAGGTGGTGGAGAGGTGGTGTAGTCGCTGAAGGTCATGGAGCGGAAGATAAGGAGGCGGGGATTTGGAGAAGAAGAGGATGAGGTGCAGGTGGTGGAGAGGAAGAGGAGGAAGCAGAGGTGGTGGAGAGGAAGAGGAGGAGGTGGAGGTGCTGGTCAGATAGAGGAGGAGGTGGAGGTGTTGGAGAGGAAGAGAAGGAGGTGGTGGAGAGGAAGAGGAGGAGGTGGAGGTGGTGGAGATGTTGGGGTAGTGGAGGAAGTTGTGGAGAGGATGATGAGGAGGTGGAGGTGATGGAGAGGAAGAGGAATAGGTGGAGGTGGTGCAGAGGAAGAGGAGGAGGCTGAGGTGGTGGAGAGGAGGTGGAAGTGGTGGAGATGAAGATGAGGAGGTGGAGGTGATGGAGAGGAAGATGAGGTGGAGGTGGTGGAGAGGAAGATGAGGAGGTGGAGTGGAGAGGAAGAGGAGGACGTGGAGGTGCTGGAGAGATATAGGAGGAGGTGAAGGTGTTGGAGAGGAAGAGAAGGAGGTGGAGGTGGTGGAGAGATAGAGGAGGAGGTGGAGGTGGTGGAGAGCAAGTGGAGAAGGTGGAGGTGGTAGAGAGGAGCTGGAGAGGAAGAGGAGGAGGTGTGGTGGTGGAGAGGAAGAGGAGGCGGTGGAGGTGATGGAGAGGAAGAGGAGGAGTTGGAGGTGGTGGATAGAGGTGGAGGTAGAGGTGGTGGAGAGATAGAGAATGAGGAGGAGGCGGTGGAGGGGAAGAGGAGGAGGTGGAGGTGGTGGAGAGGAAGATGAGGAGTCGGAGGTGGTGGAGAGGAAGAGGAGGAGGTGGAGGTGCTGGAGAGATGTAGGAGGAGGTGGAGGTGTTGGAGAGGAAGAGGAGGTGGAGGTGGTGGAGAGGTAGAGGAGGAGGCAGAGGTGCTGGAGAGATAGATGAGACGCTGGAGATTGTGGAGAGATAGCGGTGGAGCTGGCGGAGAGAAAGAGGAGGTGGTGGAGGTTGTGGATAGGAGGTGCAGTTGGTGAAGGTGGTTGAGAGGAAGATAAGGAGGCACAGGTGTTGGAGATGAAGAGGAGGAGGTGCAGGTGGTGGAGAGGAAGAGGAGGAAGCAGAGGAGCTGGAGAGGAAGAGGAGTAGGTGGAGGTTGTGGAGAGATAGAGGAGGTGGAGGTGTTGGAGAGGACGAGGTGGTGGTCGCGGTGCTAAGAGATAGAGGAGGCAGTGAAGGTTGTGGAGAGATAGAGCTAGCGATGGTGGAGAAGAAGAGGAGGTGGAGTTGGTGGAGAGGAAGAGGAGGAGGTGGAAGTGTTGGAGAGGAAGAGGAGGAGGTGGTGGAGAGATCGAGGACAAGGCGGAGGTGGTGGAGAGGAAGCGGAGGAGCTGCAGCAGGTGGAGAGGAAGATGAGGAGGTGGAGGTGGTGGAGAGGAGGTGGAGTTGGTGGAGAGGAAGAGGAGGAGCTGGAGGTGGTGGAGAGGAAGAGGAGGAGCTCAAGGTGGTGGAGAGTAAGAGGAGGAGGCAGAGTTGGTGGAAAGGAAGAGGAGGAAGCGGAGGTGGTGGAGAGGATTAGGAGGAGGCAGAGTTGGTGGAGAGATAGAGGAGGAGGTGGTGGAGAGGAAGAGGAGAATGTTGAGGTGGTGGAGAGGAAGAGGAGGAGTTGGAGGTGGTGGAGAGACAGAGGTGGTGATGGAGGTGGTTGAGAGATAGAGAATGAGGAGGAGGTGGTGGAGAGAAATAGGAGGAGGTGGAGGTGATGGAGAAGAAGATGAGGAGACAGAGGTGGTGGAGGGGAAGAGGATGAGGTGGAGGTCGTGGACAGATAGAGGAGGATGTGGAGGTGGTGGTGAGATAGAGGTGGAGCTGGCAGAGAGGAAGAGGAGGAGGTGGAGGTGGTGGAGAAGAGGTGTAGTCGCTGAAGGTTATGGAGTGGAAGATAAGGAGGCGGAGGTGTTGGAGATGAAGAGGAGGAGGTGCAGGTGGTGGAGAGGAAGAGGAGGAAGAAGAGGTGGTGGAGAGAAAGAGGAGGAGGTGGAGGTGCTGGTGAGATAGAGGAGGAGGGGGAGGTTTGGAGAGGAAGAGAAGGAGGTGGTGGAGAGGAAGAGGAGGAGGTGGAGGTGGTGGAGATGTAGGGGTGGTGGAGGAGGTTGTGGGGAGGAGGCGGTGGTGGTCGAGGTGAAGAGGTGGAGGTTGTGGAGAGGATGATGAGGAGGTGGAGGTGGTGGAGAGGAAGAGGAATAGGTGGAGGTGGTGTAGAGGAAGAGGAGGAGGTGGAGGTGGCGGAGAGGAAGATGAGGAGGTGGAGGTGATGGAGAGGAAGTGGAGGAGGTGGAGGTGGTGGAGAGGAAGAGGAGGAGGTGGAGGTGATGGAGAGGAAGAGGAGGAGGTGGAGGTGGCGGAGAGGAAGAGGAGGAGGTGGTGGGGGTGGAGAGGAAGAGGTGGAGGTGGAGGTGGTGGAGAGATAGATGAGGCGGTGGAGATTGTGGAGAGATAGAGGTGGAGCTGGCAGAGAGAAAGAGGGTGGTGGAGGTGGTGGATAGGAGGTGCATTTGGTGAAGGTGGTTGAGAGGAAGATAAGGAGGCGGAGCTGTTGGAGATGAAGAGGAGGAGGAGATGGTGGAAGAGGAAGAGGAGAAGGTGGTGGAGAGGAAGATGAGGAGGTGGAGGTGGTGTAGAAGTAGAGGAGGAGGTGGAGGTGTTGGAGAGGACGAGGAGGAGGAGATGGTGGAAGAGGAAGAGGAGAAGGTGGTGGAGAGGAAGATGAGGAGGTGGAGGTGGTGGAGGGGGAGAAGAGGAGTCAGAGGTGGTGGAGAGGAGGTGGAGGTGATGGAGGTGGTGGAGAGGTAGAAGAGGTGGGGGAGGTGGTGGAGAGGAAGAGGAGGAGGTGCAGCTGGTTGAGAGGAAGGAGAGGAGGTGAAAGTTGTGGAGAGGAACATGAGGAGGTGGAGGTGGTGGAGTGATCGAGGACAAGGCGCAGGTGGTGGAAAGGAAGAGGAGGAGGTGGTGGTGGAGAGGAAGAGGTGGAGGTCGTGGTGGTGAAGAGATAGAGGAGGCGGTTGAGGTTATGGAGAGGAAGAAGAGGAGGTGGAGGTGGTGGAGAGGAGGTGGAGGTGGTGGGGAGGAAGAGGAGGTGGTGGATGTGGTGGAGATGGAGGAGGTGGAGGTGGAGGTGGTGGGGAGGAAGAGGAGGAGGCGGAGCTGGTGGAGAGATGGTGGAGTTGGTGGTGGTGGTGGAGACGAAGATGAGGAGGCACAGGTGGTAGAGAGGAAGAGGAAGTGGTGGCGGTGGAGAGATACAGGTGGAGGTGGTGGAGTGGAAGAGGTGGAGGTGGTGGAGAGGAAGAGTAGGTGGTGGAGGTGGTGGAGAGGAGGTGGAGGTGGTGGTGGTGATGGAGTGGAAGATGAGGAGTTGGAGGTGGTGGAGAGGAAGTGGAGGAGGTGGAGGTGGTGGAGAGGAAGAGGAGGAGCTGGAGGTGGTGGACAGGAGGTGGAATTGGTGGAGAGGAAGAGAGGCGGAGGTGGCGGAGAGGAAGAGGAGAAGGTGGAGTTGCGGAGAGATAGAGGAGGAGGTTGAGATGGTGGAGAGATAGAGGCAGAGGTAGTGTAAACGAAGGGGAGGAGGTGGAGGCGGTGAAGAGGAAGAGGTATAGGTGGAGGTCGTGGAGAGGAAGAGAAGAAAGCATAGGTGGTTGAGAGGAGGTGCAGGTTGTGGAGGTTCAGGAGAGGAAGATGAGGAAGTGGAGGTGATGGAGAGGAAGAGGAGGAGGTAGATGTTGTGGAGAGGAAGAGGAGGAGGACAAGATGGTGTAGAGGTAGAGGAGGGGTGGGAGGTGGTGGAGAAATACAGGAGGCGGTGGAGGTAGCAGAGAGATAGAGGTGGAGATTGTGGAGAGGAAGAGGAGGAGGTGGAGGTGGTGGAGAGATAGAGGAGGAGATGGAGGTGGTGGAGAGGAAGAGGAGGACGTTGAGGTGGAGGACAGGAAGAGGACGAGGTGGGGGTGGTGGAGAGGAAGAGGAGGAGGTGGAGGTGGTGAAGAGATAGTGGAGACAGTGGAGGTGGTGGACAGATAGAGGTGGAGTTGGTGGAAAGGAAGAGGAGGAGGTGGAAGTGGTGGAGAGATAGAGGAGGAGGTGGAGGTGGAGGTGGTGGAGATGGAGGAGGATGTGGAGGTGGAGGTGATGGAGAGGAAGAGGAGGAGTCGGAGGTGGTAGAGAGATGGTGGAGTTGGTGGTGGTAGTTGAGAGGAAGATGAGGAGGTGCAGGTGGTGGAGAGGAAGAGGACAAGGTGGAAGTGGTGGAGAGGAAGATGAGGAGGTGGAGGTCGTGGAGAGGAAGATCAGGAGGCACAGGTGGTAGAGAGGAAGAGGAGGAGGTGATGGTGATGGAGAGGAAGAGGTGTAGGTGGAGGTGGTGGAGAGTAGCTGGAGGTGGTGGAGTTGGTGGAGAGGAATATGAGGAGGCAGAACTGGTGGAGAGGAAAAGGAGGGAGAGGAAGAAGAGGAGGTGGAAGTAGTGGAGAGCAAGAGGAGGAGATGGAGGTCATGGGGAAGAGGAGGAGGTGGGGGGTGGGGAGGAAGAGGAGGTGGTGGAGGTAGTGGAGGGATAGAGGAGGCGGTGGAGGTGTGGACGAGGTGGAGGTGGGGGAGATGGAGGAAGAGGTGGAGGTGGAGGTGGTGGAGGGAAGAGGAGGAGCGAG